>NC_143022.1:7582500-7760000 GCF_057628025.1 Oncorhynchus mykiss
GACAGTAAACAAGCACAGCACTTACACAAATGACTGATGATTTGCTGAGAGAAATTGATGATAAAATGATTGTGGGGGCTGCCTTGTTAGACTTCAGTGCAGCTTTTGACATTATTGATCATAGTCTGCTGCTGGAAAAACATTTGTGTTTTGGCTTTACACTCCCTGCTATAATGTGGATAAAGAGTTACCTGTCTAACAGAACACAGAGGGTGTTCTTTAATGGAAGCCTCTCCAACATAATCCATGTAGAATCAGGAATTCCCCAGGGCAGCTGTCTAGACCCCTTACTTTTTTCAATCTTTACTAACGACATGCCACTGGCACTGAGTATGTATGCGGATGACTCAACACTATACATGTCAGCTACTACAGCGACTGAAATGACTGCAACACTTAAAGAGCTGCAGTTAGGAATAAGTTAGTCCTAAATATTTCAAAAACTAAAAGCATTTTATTTGGGACAAATCATTCACTAAACCCTAAATCTCAGCTAAATCTTGTAATGAATAATGTGGAAATTGAGCAAGTTGAGGTGACTAAACTGCTTGGAGTAACCCTGGATTGTAAACTGTCGTGGTCAACACATGTTGATATATTAGCTAAGGTGGGGAGAAGTATGTCCATGATAAAGCGCTGCTCTGCCTTCTTAACAGCACTATCAACAAGGCAGGTCCTACAGGCCCTAGTTTTGTCGCACCTGGACCACTGTTCAGTTGTGTCGTCAGGTGCCACATAGATGGACTTAGGAACATTGCAATTGGCTCAGCAAAGTGCAGCACAGCTGGCATTTGGATGTACACAGAGAGCTAATATTAATAAAATGTATGTCAATCTCTCCTGGCTCAAAGTGGAGGAGAGATTGACTTCATCACTACTTGTATTTATGAGAGGTATTGACATGTTGAATGCACCGAGCTGTCTGTTTAAACTACTGGCAAACAGCTCGGACACCTATGCATTCCCCACAAGACATGCCACAAGAGGTCTCTTCACAGTCGACAAGTCCAGAACAGACTATGGGATTCGTACAGTACTACATAGAGCCATGACTACATGGAACTCTATTCCACATCAAGTATCCGATGCAAGCAGTAGAATCCAAATATTTTTTTTTTATATGTTGTATGGCGGTATTATACATTTTGTATTGTATATATGTTGTGGCTTAATAATTGTTATATGACGTACTGTTTAATATGTTGTTTTATGTGTGATGTATGTGCCTTAATGTGTTTGGACTCCAGGAAGACCAGCTGCTGCCTTGACAGGAACTAATGGAAATCCCTAATAAAAAGAAATACACACACACACACACACACACACACACACACACACACACACACACAGAAAGAGAGAGAGAGAGAGAGACAGAATTTCCAATGCTTCTCACATTCAAGTCTGAGAGCACTACAATCTATGAAGGCTAAACATTTGAATAATAATTAATAGGAACATGATTAGCTGCAGTCTAATTAACAGGAAGTTGATTAGCTGCAGTCTAATTAACAGGAAGTTGATTAGCTGCAGTCTAATTCATAGGAACATGATTAGCTGCAGTCGAATTAACAGGAACATGATTAGCTGCAGTCTAATTAACAGGAAGTTGATTAGCTGCAGTCTAATTAACAGGAAGTTGATTAGCTGCAGTCTAATTAACAGGAAGTTGATTAGCTGCAGTCTAATTAACAGGAACATGATTAGCTGCAGTCTAATTCATAGGAACATGATTAGCTGCAGTCGAATTAACAGGAACATGATTAGCTGCAGTCTAATTAACAGGAACATGAATGAATATGAACATGATTAGTTGCAGTATAATTAATAGGAACATGATTATCTGCAGTCTAATGAATAGGAACATGATTATCTGCAGTCTAATTAATAGGAACATGATTATCTGCAGTGTAATTAACAGAAACATGATTAGCTGCAGTCTAATTAATAGGAACATGATTAGCTGCAGTCTAATTCATAGTAACATGATTAGCTGCAGTATAATTAATAGGAACATGATTATCTGCAGTCTAATTAATAGGAACATGATTATCTGCAGTCTAATTAATAGGAACATGATTATCTGCAGTCTAATGAATATGAACATGATTATCTGCAGTGTAATTAACAGGAACATGATTAGCTGCTGTCTAATTAATAGGAACATGATTATCTGCAGTCTAATTAACAGGAACATGATTAGCTGCAGTCTAATTAACAGGAACATGAGTAGCTGCAGTCTAAATTGAGCAGTTAATGACTTAAACTATTAGATTGAATTTAAAGTTTCCGGTGGGTACAACATTTTCAGATTAATTTAATATGATTCCACTATGGGTTTTAATTGATTTCCTAAATTAATTAAATCAGACAATAAAAAGCTCCAGGCTTAGACTAAATGTTGAACGACATTGTCATCCTACAACATTTCAAAATGACTACACTTTTTTTCAGACTCAAAACCCTGTACAGTGGTATGTACTTCCGCTATGTATCCTCATCAAATTCCAATGCATTTCACCTGACAAGATATTGTACATAGCTACTGAAAAATATGACATTTAATAATTCAGTGTACAGTAGAATCCACAATAAGCCTTGAAGGGACACCCGACTGAATAGTGATATCTCAGGTTCCTTGCACATACCCGTTCCTCATGCTCATATATACATATATATATATATACCAATCAATATACAACGTATGTCTGTGTCGGAATTCAAATTAAAAAGCAGCAACTCTGAATGAATCCCGACGCTCCAACATTCCTATGTGGAATTCCTCTCAGGGCTGCAGGTATTTGCCTTTCATCCTGGGGGGGGGGGAACGACAAACATTTGTGATGTTTTGCAAGCAGTCATCATTATCATTATCAAAGGGATAACAGTCAGAGATTTTTTTTTTGTCAGCGGGTGCAATTCGAATTTTAAAAAAAATTGGCCTGAAAATGAGGAGCACTCATCAACATTTTTAGAAGGACGTAAACACACAGACACACTGACGCGCGCACACACACACACACACACACACACACACACACACACACACACACACACACACACACACACACACACACACACACACACACACACAGACAGACAGACAGACAGACACACAGACACACACAAGTACACACGTACTCACTCAGAATGTAGATCCTGAACATAACATGTATAATATGTCTGTATTACAGATCTGTAGTATGCTGCTGAGTTTGTGTGTGTGTGGTATGTGTGTGTGTGTGTGTGTGTGCATGTGCTAACACATTAAGCCAGACATGTCAACAGGAATACTGCTGCTAACACATCAAGCCAGACATGTCAACATGAATACTCCTGCTAATACATCAAGCCAGACATGTCAACAGTAATAATCCTGCTAGAGTAGGTTGATTTTCTGATGTAAGGCCTCGTCTTCACTAAGGTCTAAAAGTTGATTTAAGGGGGATATTGTGACACAAGACCTAGTCTTTAATGTGTCCGACGAGCCCAACGTGAATCGTATACTGATGTCCTGGGAACAGGCCCAGATTCCCATCATTTGCGTGAGGAGACGGCGGAGAAAAAGGGTCCAGAGGGCGAGCTGCCTTCTGAGAATTCGTAGGCGATTGAATAAACCCCCACTTCCTTCCATTCTGCAAGCAAAAGTGCAATCTTTGGAAAATAAAAATCGACGACCTACACGGAAGATTAAAGTACCAACGGGACATTGAAAACTGTAACATCTTATGCTTCACGGAGTCGTGGCTGAACGACGACACTGTCAACATACAGCTGGCTGGTTATACGCTGTACCGGCAGGATAGAACAGCGGCATCTGGTAAGACAAGGGGCAGAGGACTTTTTGTAAAAAAAACAGCTTGTGCACGATATCTAAGGAAGTCTCAAGGTTTTGCTCACCTGAGGTAGAGTATCTCATGATAAGCTGTAGACCACAATATCTACCTAAAGAGTTTTCATCTGTATGCTTCGTAGCTGCCTACATACCACAACAGACTGATGCTGGCACTAAGACTGCATTCAATGAGCTGTATTCGGGGATAAGTAAACAGGAAAACGCTCACCCAGAGGTTGTGCTCCTAGTAGCCGGGGACTTTAATGCAGGGAAACTTAAATCCGTTTTATCAAATTTCTATCAACATGTTAAATGTGCAACCAGAGGGGTAAACAACTCTGGACCACCTTTACTCCACACACAGAGGTGGATACAAAGCTCTCCCTTGCCTCCATTTGGCAAATCTGATCATAATTATATCCTCCTGATTCCTGCTTACAAGCTAAATTCCTCCAATGGCATCGAGGAGTGCACCACATCAGTCATTGGCTTCATCAATAAGCGCATCGATGATGTCGTCCCCAAAGTGACCGTACTTACATACCCCAACCAGAAGCTATGGATTACAGGCAACAGCTATGGATTACAGACTCTAACCCAGAAGTTTAAGAAATCCCGCTATGCCCTCTGACGAACCATAAAACATGCAAAGCGTCAATACGGGATAAAGATTAAATCGTACTATACTCGCTCTGACGCTCGTTGGAGGTGACAGGGCTTGCAAATCATTACAGACTACAAAGGGAAGCACTACTGATAGCTGCCCAGTGACACGAGCCTACCAGATGAGCAGAACTACCTCTATGCTCGCTTCGAAGCAAATAACACTGAAACATGCATGAGAGCGCCAGCTGTTCCGGAAAACTGTGTGATCACGCTCTCCGTAGCCTATGTGAGTAAGACCTTTAAACAGGTCAACATTCACAAGGTTGCAGGGCCAGACGGATTACCAGGACGTGTACTGCGAGAATGCGCTGACCAACTGTCAAGTGTCTTCACTGACATTTTCAACCTCTCCCTGTCCGAGTCTGTAATACAAACATGTTTTAAGCAGACCACCATAGTCCCTGTGCCCGAGAACACTAAGGTAATGTGCCTAAATGACTACCGACAAATAGCACTCACATTTGTAGCCATGAAGTGCTTTGAAAAAACTGGTCATGGCTCACATCAACACCATTATCCCAGAAACCCTAGACCCACTCCAATTTGCATCGGCCCTAACAGCTCAACAGATGATTTATTTATTTATCCGTAAATTGACTGAGAACACATTCTCACTTGCAGCAACGACCTGGGGAATAGTTACAGGGGAGAGGAGGGGGATGAATGAGCCAATTGTAAACTGGGGATTATTAGGTGACCGTGATGGTTTGAGGGCCAGATTGGGAATTTAGCCAGGACACCGGGGTTAACACTCCTAGTCTTACGATAAGTGCCATGGGATCTTTAATGACCTCAGAGAGTCAGGACACCCTTTTAACGTCCCATCCGAAAGACGGCACCCTACACAGGGCAGTGTCCCTCAAAGCTCATCAATATGCTAAGGACCCTGGGACTAAGCACCTCCCTCTGCAAATGGATCCTGGACTTCCTGACGCGCCACCCACAGGTGGTAAGGGTAGATAACAACATATCCGCCACACCGATCCTCAACACAGGGGCCCCTCAGGAGTGCGTGCTCAGTACTCTCCTGTACTCCCTGTTCACTCATGACTGCACGGCCAGGCACGACTCCAACACCATCATTAAGTTTGCCGATGACACAACAGTGGTAGGCCTATCACCGACAATGACGAGACAGCCTATAGAGACGAGGTCAAAGACCTGGCTGTGTGGTGCCAGGACAACAACCTTTCCCTCAACATGATCAAGACAAAGGAGATGATTGTTGACTACAGGAAAAAGAGGAACAAGCATGCCCCCAATCTAATCGACAGGGCTGTAGTGGAGCAGGTTGAGAGCTTCATGTTTCTTGGTGTCCACATCACCAACAAACTAACATGGTCCAAACACACCAAGACAGTTGTGAAGAGGGCACAACAAAACCTATTTCCCCTCAGGAGACTTAAAAGATCTGGCATGGGTCCTCAGATCCTCAAAAGGTTCTACAGCTGCACCATCGAGAGCATCCTGACGGGTTGCATCACTGCCTGGTACGGCAAGTGCTCAGCCTCCGACCGCAAGGCACTACAGAGGATAGTGCGTACGGCCCAGTACATCACTGGGGTCAAGCTTCCTGCCATCCAGGACCTCTACACCAGGCAATGTCAGAGGAAGGCCCTAAAAATTGTCAAAGACGGAAGCCACCCTAGTCATGAACTTTTCTCTCTCTCATACCTGAGCACCAAGTCTAGGTCCAAGAGGCTTCTAAACAGCTTCTACCCCCAAGCCATAAGACTACTGAACATCTGAAAAATGGCCACCCAGACTATTTGCATAGCCCTCCCCCTTTTACACTGCTGCTACTCTGTTGTTATCATCTATGCATAGTCACTTTAATAAACTCTACTACATGTACATATTACCTAAACTAACCGGTGTCCTCGCAATTTGACTCTGTACCAGTACACCCCTGTATATAGCCTCAACATTGACTCTGTACCGGTCTCCCCTGTATATAGCCTCCACATTGACTCTGTACTGTAACAGCCTGTATATAGCCTCCACATAGACTCTGTACCAGTACCCCTGTATATAGCCTCCACATTGACTCAGTACCGGTACGCCCTGTATATAGCCTCCACATTGACTCTGTACCGTAATACCCTGTATATAGCCTCCACATAGACTCTGTACCGTAATACCCTGTATATAGCCTCCACATTGACTCTGTACCATAATACCCTGTATATAGCCTCCACATTGACTCTGTACCGGTACTCCATTGTATATAGTTTCGCTATTGTTATTTTACTGCTGCTCTTTAATTACTTGGTACTTTTATTTCTTATTCTTATTCGTATATATATATATATATATATATATTTATTAACTGGGTTGTTGGTTAGGGGTAAGTAATGTGACTAATAAAATTGTATTGTATTTTATTTTATTTATATAAGGGTGATATTCTGACACAAGGCCCAGTCTTTACTCAGGTCTAAAGGTTGCTATAACGGTGAAATTCTGACACAAGTCCTTGTCTTTACTCAGGTCTAAAGGTTGATATAACGGTGATATTCTGACACAAGGCCCAGTCTTTACTCAGGTCTAAAGGTTGATATAACGGTGAAATTCTGACACAAGGCCCAGTCTTTACTCAGGACTAAAGGTTGATATAAGGGTGATATTCTGACACAAGGCCCAGTCTTTACTCAGGTCTAAAGGTTGATATAACGGTGATATTCTGACACAAGGCCCAGTCTTTACTCAGGTCTAAAGGTTGATATAATGGTGATATTCTGACACAAGGCCCAGTCTTTACTCAGGTCTAAAGGTTGATATAATGGTGATATTCTGACACAAGGCCCAGTCTTTACTTAGGTCTAAAGGTATATATAACGGCGATATTCTGACACAAGGCCCAGTCTTTACTCAGGTCTAAAGGTTGATATAACGGTGATATTCTGACACAAGGCCCAGTCTTTACTCAGGTCTAAAGGTTGATATAACGGTGATATTCTGACACAAGGCCCAGTCTTTACTCAGGTCTAAAGGTTGATATAACGGTGAAATTCTGACACAAGGCCCAGTCTTTACTCAGGACTAAAGGTTGATATAAGGGTGATATTCTGACACAAGGTCCAGTCTTTACTCAGGTCTAAAGGTTGATATAACGGTGATATTCTGACACAAGGCCCAGTCTTTACTCAGGTCTAAAGGTTGATATAATGGTGATATTCTGACACAAGTCCTTGTCTTTACTCAGGTCTAAAGGTTGATATAACGGTGAAATTCAGACACAAGTCGTAGTCTTTACTCAAGTCTAAAAGTAAATGCTGTAGATTAACCACTGCTGTATGCTCTAGTCGGCTGGCCCGTGCTACATATTCGTCGCCAGACCCACTGGCTCCAGGTCATCTATAAGTCTATGCTAGGTAAAGCTCCACCTTATCTCAGTTCACTGGTCACGATAACAACATCCACCTACCTGTAGCACACACTCCAGTAGGTATATCTCACTAGTCATCCCCAAAACCAACTGCTCCTTTGGCCACCTTTCCTTCCAGTTCTCTGCTGCAAGTGACTGGATCAAACTGCAAAAATCGCTGAAGTTGGAGACCTTTATCTCCCTCACCAACTTCAAACATCTGCTATCTGAGCAGCTAACCGATCGCTGCAGCTGTATATAGTCCATCTGTAAATAGCCCACCCAATTTACCTACCTCATCCCCATACTGCTTTTATTTTATTTACTTTTCTGCTCTTTTGCACACCAGTATCTCTACTTGCACATAATCATCTGCTCATTTATCACTCCAGTGTTAATCTGCTAAATTGTAATTATTCGCTCCTATGGCCCATTTTATTGCCTTACCTCCTTACACCATTTACACACTGTAAGGGCGTTCGTCTGTAGGAGGAGGAGAAGCGGACCAAAGCGCAGCGTGGTGGTTATTCATATTTTAATAAATCACTACACATGAACAAACTAACGAAAACAAGAAATGTGAGAACGCAAAACAGTCCTATCCTGTGACGACAAACACAGTGACAGGAACAATCACCCACAAACACACAGTGAAACCCAGGCTACCTAAGTATGATTCTCAATCAGAGACAACTAATGACACCTGCCTCTGATTGAGAACCATACTAGGCCGAAAACATAGAAATGCCCCAAAACATAGAAAAACAAACATAGACTGCCCACCCAACTCACGCCCTGACCATACTAAATAAATACAAAACAACAGAAATAGAGGTCAGAACGTGACAGTACCCCCCCCCCAAAGGTGCGGACTCCGGCCGCAAAACCTTGACCTATAAGGGAGGGTCTGGGTGGGCGTCTGTCCGTGGTGGCGGCTCTGGCGCGGGACGCGGACCCCACTTCACCATTGTCTTAGTCCGCCTTATTGTCCGCCTCCCTGGCTTACTCACCATGGCCACCCCTCTCAATGACCCCACTGGACAGAGGGGCTGCTCGGGACAGAGGGGCAGCTCGGGACAGAGGTGAAGCAGCTGCTCGGGACAGAGGGACAACTGCTCGGGACAGAGGGGCAGCTGCTCGGGACAGAGGGGCGATAGCAGCTCGGGACAGAGGGGCGATAGCAGCTCGGGACAGAGGGGCGGCAGCTGCTCGGGACAGAGGGGCGGCAGCTGCTCGGGACAGAGGGACAGCTGCTCGGGACAGAGGGACAGCTGCTCGGGACAGAGGGACAGCTGCTCGGGACAGAGGGACAGCTGCTCGGGACAGAGGGGCGGCAGTAGCTTGGGACAGAGGGGCGACAGCTGCTCTGGACAGAGGGGCAGCTGCTCGGGCGGCCCCTGGCTGACTGACGGCACTGGCGGCCCCTGGCTTACTGGCGGCCCCTGGCTGACTGGCGGCACTGGCGGCCCCTGGCTTACTGGCAGCCCCTGGCTTACTGGCGGCACTGGCGGCCCCTCGCTGACTGGCGGCACTGGCGGCCCCTGGCTGACTGGCGGCACTGGCGGCCCCTGGCTGACGGGCGGCACTGGCGGCCCCTGGCTGACGGGCGGCACTGGCGGCCCCTGGCTGACGGGCGGCACTGGCGGCCCCTGGCTGACGGGCGGCACTGGCGGCCCCTGGCTGACGGGCGGCACTGGCGGCCCCTGGCAGACGGGCGGCACTGGCGGCCCCTGGCAGACGGGCGGCACTGGCGGCTCCTGGCAGACGGGCGGCACTGGCGGCTCCTGGCAGACGGGCGGCACTGGCGGCTCCTGGCAGACGGGCGGCGCTGGGCAGACGGGCAGCACTGGCGGCGCTGGGCAGACGGGCAGCACTGGCGGCGCTGGGCAGACGGGCAGCACTGGCGGCGCTGGGCAGACGGGCAGCACTGGCGGCGCTGGGCAGACGGGCGGCGCTGGGCAGACGGGCGGCACTGGCGGCGCTGGGCAGACGGGCGGCACTGGCGGCGCTGGAGAGGAGGAAGGCTCTGGAACCGCCGGACTGACGGGCGGCACTGGCGGCGCTGGGCAGACGGGCGGCGTTGGCGGCGCTGGGCTGACGAGCGGCACTGGCGGCGCTGGAGAGGAGGAAGGCTCTGGAACCGCTGGAGAGGAGAGAGCCCCTGCAAGGATGGGCCGGAGAGACAGCCTGGTACGGGGAGCTGCCACCGGAGGGCTGGTGCGTGGAGGTGGTGACGGATAGACCGGGCCGTGCAGGCGCACTGGAGCTCTTGAGCACCGAGCCTGCCCAACCTTACCCGGTTGAATGGTCCCGGTCGCCCTGCCAGTGCGGCGAGGTGGAATAGCCCGCACTGGGCTATGCAGGCGAACCGGGGACACCGTGCGCAAGGCTGGTGCCATGTAAGCCGGCCCAAGGAGACGCACTGGAGACCAGATGCGTAGAGACGGCTTCATGGCACTTGGCTCGATGCCCACTCTAGCCCCGCCGATACGCGGAGCTGGAATGTACCGCACCGGGCTGTGCACCCGCACTGGGGACACCGTGCTCCACAGCATAACACGGTGCCTGCCCGGTCTCTCTAGCCCCCCGGTAACCACAGGAAGTTGGCTCAGGTCTCCTACCTGGCGTAGCCATACTCCCTGTTAGCCCCCCCCCAAGAAATTTTTGGGGCTGACTCCCGGGCTTCCTTGCCAACCGTGTTCCCTCATATCGCAGGCTCCTCTCTCCGGCTGCCTCTGCTCTCCTCGCTGCCTCCACCTGTTCCCATGGAAGGCGATCCTTTCCCGCCAGGATCTCCTCCCATGTGTAGCAACCCTTGCCGTCCAACACATCATCCCAAGTCCATTCCTCCTTGTGCCGCTGTTGCCCGTTACCACGCCGCTTGGTCCTGTTGCGGTGGGTGATTCTGTAAGGGCGTTCGTCTGTAGGAGGAGGAGAAGCGGACCAAAGCGCAGCGTGGTGGTTATTCATATTTTAATAAATCACTACACATGAACAAACTAACGAAAACAATAAATGTGAGAACGCAAAACAGTCCTATCCTGTGACGACAAACACAGTGACAGGAACAATCACCCACAAACACACAGTGAAGCCCAGGCTACCTAAGTATGATTCTCAATCAGAGACAACTAATGACACCTGCCTCTGATTGAGAACCATACTAGGCCGAAAACATAGAAATGCCCCAAAACATAGAAAAACAAACATAGACTGCCCACCCAACTCACGCCCTGACCATACTAAATAAATACAAAACAACAGAAATAGAGGTCAGAACGTGACACACACACTGTATATAGACTTTCTTTTTTCTACTGTGTCATTGACTTGTTTATTGTGTTATTGGCTTGTTTATTGTTTACTCCATGTGTAACTCTGTGTTGTTGTCTGTGTCACACTGCTTTGCTTTATCTTGGCCAGGTCGCAGTTACAAATGAGAACTTGTTCTCAACTAGCCTACCTGGTGAAAAAATAAATAAAATAATAATAACACGACTTTAATAATGTTTACATATCTTACATTACTCATCTCATACTCATATTGTATCTTATACATCTATTGTATCTTGCCTATGCCGCTCGGGCCATTGCTCATCCATATATTTATATGTACATATTCTTATTCCATCCCTTTACATTTGTGTGTATTAGGTAGTTGCTGGGGAATTTTTAGATTACTTGTTAGATATTACTGCACTGTCGGAACTAGAAGCACAAGCATTTCGCTACATTCGCATTAACATTTGTGTCACGACTCCCTCCGAAGGGGGCTCCTCTTCCTGTTCGGGCGGCGCTCGGCGGTCGTCGTCACCGGTCTACTAGCTGCCACCGAAGGTGGCTCCTCTTCCTGTTCGGGCGGCGCTCGGCGGTCGTCTTCACCGGTCTACTAGCTGACACCGAAGGTGGCTCCTCTTCCTGTTCGGGCGGCGCTCGGCGGTCGTCTTCACCGGTCTACTAGCTGCCACCGAAGGTGGCTCCTCTTCCTGTTCGGGCGGCTCTCGGTGGTCGTCGTCGCCGGTCTACTAGCTGCCACCGATCCCCTTTTCCTTTTCTTTTGATTTTGTCTTATTGGTTACACCTGTTTCTTGTTTAGGTTTTATTTAGGGCTATTTAAGCCGGTTATTTCCACCTGCTTTTGTGCTGGCTTGTTCCACTGTTCATGTTTGTGGTTGTGCTAATTTCTTGTTTTCTCCGGACTGTTTGGGTCCTGTTTTTGGGCCGAGCATTTTCTATGCGCATGGTATTTTGGCCGTTTTCCTGTGCCGGAATAAACACATTGTCCTTTACACTCCACTCTCTGTGCCTGACTCCGCACCCACTACTCCTAGAAGTGCGTAACAACTTGCTAACCATGTGTATGTGACCAATACAATATGATTAGACATTTCACATATTAAGTTGGGGCAGGGTCAAACAACATCAATTGATCCTTTAGTTGGCCTAGGAGACATGATGCCCAGTCAACACACAATGGTCTTGTCTGTTAATACCACACCTTCCACTGAGGTCTCGTCAAATATCCTCCTCATGGACAGTTGTTTTTGTGGGCTCAGTGATTTCCGTTTCAGCTGGGAAGGCATGGTGTGAATGAGTGCATCAACCGGTCAGCACAGACGAGACACACACACACACACACACACACACACACACACACACACACACACACACACACACACGCCCGCACACACACAACATGATCTGCCTCTGCCCGGAAGCTCTCTTTTAACATGTGTAGGAGTCAGGTCTCTCATCAAATCTGCTTTCGGACTAACTTCAAAGCAATGAAAGAAACAGTCCATTCCAGACAACATCAGAGCCCGGGGCTCTGGTCAAAACTAATGCACTTGACAGGGACATTTGAGCCACAACCATACTCTCCCAAACAGTATTAATTACCACTTAGTTGGAATGTCTTTGATCTCCAACATCGGAAGTCAAAAGCCTGTGTTTGTATGTGTGTGTGTGTCTGCGTGCCTGTGTGTGCGCGCATGAGACGTGCATGTGTCTGTGTTACCCCCCCCCTCCCGTCCAGTGTTTAATGAGATATAGGATATGCATGGAACACGGCGGAGTTGAAAGAATCAGTCACTGGTGGCTAGTGTGCTGATACATCAAGGATAGAACCTTTACCCTGAAAATTCTGCTAACTCAGGAGGGCAATTAACACCTCCGCAGCGTGGGTCAGAAATGAGTTTAAGATTTCTCCCCTGTGGACGCTAGACCCGGGCACAAAGCAGCCCCTTGGCTTTACTGATGCGCCGAACGCGCGTGTGTGTGTGTCTGTGTGAGTTTGTGCTGGGATACGGGAGAGGTATTCAGGTAAGGTCTTCCACAGAGTAATTATCCACAACCTCAGGCGAGTTATGTTACCACCAAGGCATTGTGGGTGCTTTAGCAATGACTTACAACTGCATCCATATTGGGATTGATGTTGGGAAAAGTGATCACATCTCCAGACTCACAACGATAATTAATATGCGTTTGATAGCCTATGCTCTGAACAGTTATCTCATGCATATTGATGAGCCTTAATGTGTATCTCCTGCAACCAATATCAATGTCCCTCAATATATATATTTTTATTTTTATGTTCTTAATTGGCCAAACTCCCGTAAACGCATTAGCTTTCATTTAGGAAATCTTCCACGACAAGCACCCTTCCAAAAAAAAAAAAAAAAAACAGTGGCCTGAACTTTGATCAGAGCAATTGCCCTACTATTGTATTTCATGAAATTAATCTTAGATTAAAAACCAGCATTGACAAGAGTGAGGGGGAAAAAAAGCTGATTGAATTCAGATATGAAGACATCAAGTGAACTCTCAATATTGATCAGATAAGTCAAGTAAGGGTTGGAAAGCTACAGTATATGATCATAACCTAAATGATTTATGACTTTATGAGTCGAATAATCCCCTCAAGTGTTGCCACTGAAAATGGCCATTATCATGAGGCGAGCCGAACAAAAAATATTTATTTAACATCTAGCCTCTAAAATGTTTGTTTTTTTAAAAATCAATTATAATGTGCTATTGTGATTTAATCAACTTTTACTGTATTTTACATTGAATCCGAATGGGCCTTTTACGATGTGTGGTAGACTAGGAAAACATTATATTTCCCAATAAATAAAAATTATTACAAGTATAAATTCAATACATTTTAGGAGTGTAAGTTGATTTGTCATGATGGACCACTGACCATTGTGTCTATAAATTTGTGTCTGTCACATGAGCTGATTGAGATGGTGGTTTCTCGTAGACTAGAGCATGATCGAAGTGACATTTACTGAGCTCCTGTATGCTGCGTCTCTTTGCGAACCCTCCAAAACATGGATTACAAAACAGGCATTAAGTCTCATGCCTTGATCATTTTAGTGGAATTGAACAGTAGCCTTTTGGCAGAAGGTATATGAACCCACCACCTCCCTATAGTAGCCAAACTTAAATTAGACTTGGAAGAACGAACTGAAATGTGAGGAGTTGCCGTACGAACAGGCATTAGCCTACTGCTCCACAACGAGCCTATCCCCTTGATCGTCTTGAACATCATAAATAACGGGAATTTGTTAAGAAGGGTAGAAGGAGAGAGAGGTAGAGGATAGCGGGGGTAGGGGGGTAGAACGGTTAGGGGTAGAGGAGACAGAGGGGTTAGAGGATATAATGGTAGATGGGTGAGGGGTTGAGGGGGTGAGGGGGTAAAGGATATAAGGGGTGGAAAGGGGAAAGGGGTAGAGGTTACAGAGGGGGCAGAGGAGGTAGCGGATATATATGGTAGAGGGGTAGAGGATAGAGGGGAAATAGAGGGCATAGGGGGTAGAGGGGTAGAGGGGATAGAAGGGTAAAATGGGGTAGAGGGGTAGAGGGGATAGAAGGGTAAAAGGGGGTAGAGGGGATAGAAGGGTAAAAGGGGGTAGAGGGGTAGAGGGGATAGAAGGGTAAAAGGGGGTAGATGGGTAGAGGGGTTAGACAATATAAGTGTAGAGGGAGTAGGGGGGGTAGAAGGGGTTGAGGGTAGAGGGGGTAGAGGGGGAGAGAGGGGATAGAGGATAGAGGGGGTAGAGGGGATAGAGGAAAGATGGGGTAGATTCGGAAAGAGGGGTAGAGGGGGTAGTGGAGGTCGAGGGGTAGAGGATACAAATGGTAGAGGGGGTAGAGGGGGCAGAAGGGATAGGGGGATAGGGGGTAGAGGGGGTAGAGGGTAGAGGGGGTAGAATGAGTAGAAGGGTAGAAGGGGTAGAAGACAGAGGGGGTAGAGGGGTAACAGATGCAGAGGGATAGAGGGTGCGAGAGAGAGGGGTAGAGTAGGTATAGGGGTAGAGGATATACATGGTAGAGGATAGAGAGGGTAGAGGGGGCAAATGATAAAGGGAATATAGGATAAAGGGGTAGAGGGGGTAGAGGGGGATTTCCACATACAAAAGTATGTGGACACCCATTTAAATGAGTGGATTTGGCTATTTCAGCCACACCCGTTGGTGACAGGTGTAGAAAATAAAGCACATTACTGAGTTCCAAACTTTCTCTTGAAGCACTATCAGCACAATAACTGATTGTCAGGAGCTTCATTAAATGGGTTTCCATGGCCGAGCAGCCGCACACAAGCCTAGATCACCATGCACAATGCTAAGCGTCGCCTGGAGAGGTGTAAAGCTCGCCGCCATTGGACTCTGGAGCAGTAGATATGCGTTCTCTGGAGTGATGAATCATGCTTCAACATTTGGCAGTCCGACGATGAATTTGTGTTTGGCGGATGCTAGAAGAATGTTATCTGCACCAATGCACAATGCCAACTGTAAAGTTTGGTGGAGGAGGAATAATGGTCTGGGGGTGTTTTTCATGGTTCAGGCTAGGCCCCTTAGTTCCAGTGAAGTGAAATCTTAGATGATTCTGTGCATCCAACTTTGTGGCAACAGTTTGGGGAAGGCCCTTTCCTGTTTCAGTAGGACAATGCCCCTGTGCACAAAGTGAGGTCCATACAGAAATGGTTTGTCGAGGCCAACAACTGTAACTGTCACTTAAACAACGCTTGTGAGTTGATTTGATTCATAGCTCTCTTCCCTAGCCCCTGCACAGTTCACACCATGAGCCTTTCCAAGACTTTAGGTCTACAGTAGGTTGGTACATGTAGTGTAGGCATACAGTAGGTTGTAGGGAGATGTCTTATATATAGGTAGGCCTACAGTAGTAGTTGTAGGGAGATGTATTGTATATAGGTAGGCCTACAGTAGGTTGTAGGGAGATGTATTGTATATAGGTAGGCCTACAGTAGTAGTTGTAGGGAGATGTACTGTATATAGGTAGGCCTACAGTAGGTTGTAGGGATATGTATTGTATATAGGTAGGCCTACAGTAGTAGTTGTGAGAAGCATGAGGATAGGACTCCCAGCTCCGTCTCTAGGCTACAATACAAACACACCAAAATGTTTTAGCCTATGCAGTTTTCACAAATTAGTGCCTTTGAAGAGGAAGTGTTATGTCGTTCAAAATCTCGTCTGTCAGTAAAATATCATTTCGTGTCACAGGAGGAAACAGCCTTGAGCAGAACTCTGTGCCCTGCGCTAGACCCCAGCTGCCAGCCGATGACATGGCAGAGGAGGTGAGGCCGGGGAAGTCGGTGAACCCTCCCACACATAGAGACATGTACAGTAGGTTATAGGGACATGTAGTGTGGATAGGTAGGCCTACAGTTGGTAGGCCTACAGTAGGTTATAGGGACATGTAGTGTGGATAGGTAGGCCTACAGTAGGTTATAGGGACATGTAGTGTGGATAGGTAGGTCCTATAGTAGGTTGTAGGAATATGTAGTGTAGATAGGTAGGTCCTACAGTAGGTTGTAGGGATATGTAGTGTAGATAGGTAGGTCCTATAGTAGGTTGTAGGAATATGTAGTGTAGATAGGTAGGTCCTACAGTAGGTTGTAGGGATATGTAGTGTAGATAGGTAGGTCCTACAGTAGGTTGTAGGGATATGTAGTGTAGATAGGTAGGTCCTACAGTAGGTTGTAGGGATATGTAGTGTAGATAGGTAGGTCCTACAGTAGGGTTTTGGGATATGTAGTGTAAATAGGTAGGTCCTACAGTAGAGTTTAGGGATATGTTGTGTAGATAGGTAGGTCGTTACATGTATTGTAGGTTGTTACATGTATTGTAGGTCCTACGGTAGGATGTAGGGATATGTACAGTGCCTTGTAAAAGTTGTCATCCCCCTTGGCGTTTTTCCTATGTTTTTGCATTACAAACTGTAATTTAAATATATTTTTATTTGGATTTCATGTAATGGACATACACAAAATGAGTGAAAAAGTGAAATATAAAAAATGTCTTATTTCTTAAAAACTTCTTAGGGCAGAAATCCCGTTAACAGGATGATATGACAACAGCCAGTGAAAGTGCAGGGCGCCAAATTCAAAACAACAGAAATCTCATAATTAAAATTCCTCAAACATACATGTATCGCATATCATTTTAAAGGTAATCTTGTTGTTAATCCCACCACAGTGTCCGATTTCAAATATGCTTTACAGCAAAAGCACCACAAACGATTATGTTAGGTCATCACCAAGCGACAGAAAAACAGCCATTTTTCCAGCCAAAGATTTTCGAGCCAGAGTCACAAAAAGCACAAATAGAGATAAAATGTATCACTAACCTTTGATGATCTTTATCAGATGACACTCATAGGTCTTCATGTTACACAATACATGTATGTTTTGTTTGATAAAGTTCATATTTATATCCAAAACTCTGAGTTTACATTGGCGCATTACGTTCACTAAATCCAAAACCATCCAGTGATTTTGCATAGCCACATCGATTCAACAGAAATGCTCATCATAAATGTAGATGATAATACAAGTTATACACATGGAATTATAGATATACCTCTCCTTAATGCAACTGCTGTGTCAGATTTAAAAAAAAACTTTACGGAAAAAGCAAACCATGCAATAATCTGAGACGGCGCTCAGAACAATAGTCAAAATAGCCGCCATGTTGGAGTCAACAGAACCAGAAATGACATGATAAATATTCCCTTACCTTTGATGATCTTCATCAGAATGCACTCCCAGGAATCCCCTGTCCACATTAATGTTTGTTTTGTTCGATAATGTCCATAATTTATGTCCAAATACCTCCTTTTGTTAGAGCGTTTGGTATACATATCCAAACGCTCGTTCTGGTCGATCGTTACTTCGGACAAAAACTTCTAAAAGTTATATTACAGGTCGAAGAAACATTTCAAACTAGGTACACAATCAATCATTAGGATGTTCTTATCATAAATCTTCAATCAAGTTCCAACCAGAGAATTCCTTTGTGTCTTGAGGAGCAACGGAACGCAAGTGGATATCATGTGGAATGAGTGTGACCAGGAAATGGCTGACTGCCAGACACATGGCTCATTCTGCTCTTATTCAGTCCCACAACACAGTAGAAGACTCATTCAAATTTCTATAGATGGTTGACATCTAGTGGAAGCCCTAGGAAGTGCAACTTCATTGATATCTCAATGGGATTTCAATTGGAACTGTGTTGAAAATCTACCAACCTCAGATTTCTCACTTCCTGTTTTGATCTTCTCAGGTTTTTGCCTGCAATATGAGTTCTGTTATACTTACAGACATCATTCAAACAGTTTTAGAAACTTCAGAGTGTTTTCTATCCAATACTAACAATAATATGCATATATTAGCAACTGAGACTGAGGAGCAGACCGTTTACTCTGGGCACCTTATTCATCCAAGCTACTCAATACTGCAGAACAGAAGTTTAAAAATTCTAAAAAATTCTAAACGGAAAAGTGGTGCTTGCATATGTGTTCACCCCCTTTGCTATGAAGCCCCTAAATAAGATATGGTGCAACCAATTACCTTCAGAAGTCACATAATTAGTTAAATAAAGTCCACCTATGTGCAATCTAAGTGTCACATGATCTGTCACATGATCTCATTATATCTACACCTGTTCTGAAAGGCCCCAGAGACTGCAACACCACTAAGCAAGGGGCACCACCAAGCAAGCGGCACCACGAATACCAAGGAGCTCTCCAAACAGGTCAGGGACAAAGTTGTGGAGAAGTACAGATCAGGGTTGGGTTCTAAAAAAATATCCTAAACTTTGAACATTCCATTATAAAAAAAATGGAAAGAATATGGCACCACAACAAACCTGCCAAGAGAGGGCCATCCACCAAAACTCACAGACCAGGCAAGGAGGGCATTAATAAATCAGAGAGGCAACAAAGAGATCAAAGACAACCCTGAAGGAGCTGCAAAGCTCCACAGCAGAGATTGGAGTATCTGTCCATAGGCCAACCTTAATCCGTACACTCCACAGAGCTGGGCTTTACAGAAGAGTGGTCAAAAAAAAGCCATTGCTTTAAGAAAAAAAAGTGTGTTCGCCAAAAGGCATGTGGGAGACTCCCCAAACATATCGAAGAAGGTACTCTGGTCAGATGAGACTAAAATGTTGCTTTTTGGCCTTCAAGGGAAACACTATGTCTGCCGCAAACCAACACTCCCCATCACCCTGAGAATACCATCCCCACAGTGAACCATGGTGGTGGCAGCATCATGCTGTGAGGATGTTTTTCCATCGGCAGCGACTGGGAAACTGGTCAGAATTGAAGGAATGATGGATGGCGCTAAATACAGGGAATTCTTGAGGGAAACCTGTTTCACTCTTTGTCACGACTTCCGCCGAAGTTGGCTCCTCTCCTTGTTCGGGCGGCGTTCGGGCGATCGACGTCACCGGCTTTCTAGCCATCGCCGCTCCATTTTTCATGTATCCATTTGTTTTCTCTTGTTCCATACACACCTGGTTTTCATTCCCTAATCATTTACATGTGTTTAGCCCTCTGTTTCCCATCATGTATTTGTGTATTGTTTGTTTGAGTTGTGGATTATTGGCAGGCGCATTACATGTTCTGTGTTTTTGGCACATTATTGTTTTTTTTTGTGCTGTGTTTTATATAACGGAATTAAAGTGCGCCTGTTCACTACACTCTGCTCTCCTGCACCTGACTTCGCCTCCCATACACACCGTTGACAGTCTTCCAAAGATTTGAGACTGGGATGGAAGTTCACCTTCCAGCAGGACAATGACCCTAAGCATACTGCTAAAGCAACACTTGAGTGGTTTAAGGGGAAACGTTTAAATGTCTTGGAATGGCCTAGTCAAAGCCCAGACCTCAATCCAATTGAGAATCTGTGGTATGACTTAAAGATTGCTGTACACCAGCGGAACCCATCTAACTTGAAGTAGCTGGAGCAGTTTTGCCTTGAATAATGGGCAAAAATCCCAGTGGCTAGATGTGCCAAGCTTATTGAGACATACCCAAAGAGACTTGCAGCTGTAATTGCTGCAAAAGGAGGCTCTACAAATTATTGACTTTGGGGGGGTGAATAGTTAAGCATGTTCAAGTTTTCTGTTTTGTTGTCTTATTTGTAGTTTGTTTCACAATAAAAAATAAGTTGCATCTTCAAAGTGGTAGGTATGTTGTGTAAATCAAATTATACATTTTGATTCCAGGTTGTAAGACAACAAAATAGGAAAAGATAGGTAGGCCTACAGTAGATTGTAAGGATATGAAATGTAGATAGGTAGGCCTACAGTAGGTTGTTACTTGTAGTGTAGATAGGTAGGTCTACAGTAGATTGTAGGGAGATGTAATGTAGATGGGTAGACCTACAGTAAGTTGTTGTTACATGTAGTGGAGATAGTTAGGTGAAGAGGGCACGACAAACCTTTTCCCCCTTAAGAGACTGAAAAGATGGGTCCTCAGATCCTCAAAAGGTTCTACAGCTGCACCATCTAGAGCATCCTGACGGTTTGCATCACCGCCTGGTATGGCAACTGCTCGGCCCCTGACTGCAAGGCACTACAGAGGGTAGTGCGTACGGCCCAGTACATCACTGGCGCCAAGCTTCCTGCCATCCAGGACCTCTTTACCAGGCGGTGTCAGACGAAGTTCCTGAATATTGTCAATGTCTCTAGCCACCCTAGTCATAGATTGTTCTCTCTGTTACCGTACAGCAAGCGGTACCGGAGCGCCAAGTCTGGGTCCAAGAGGCTTCTAAACATCTTGTACCCCCAAGCCATAAGACAATTACCTCGACTAACCGGTGCCCCCACACATTGACTCTGTACCAGTACCCCTATATAGCCTATCTATTGCTATTTTACTCTTTAATTATTTGTTACTTTTATTTGTATCTCTTTATCTCTAAGGGCTTGTGAAATTAATTAGGATATGTATTTGTCATTTGTATTTGGAGTTTTATGTGGAACCTGTATTTAGTAGACTCATCCCTTCCTGAGTCAAAGACAATAGGATATGGTTCTGGCACACACACACACACACACACACACACACACACACACACACACACACACACACACACACACACAAACACATGTGTATGTGTGTGTGTGTGTGTGTCTTTGTGTTTGTATGTGTGTGCGTCTGTGTGTGTGTGTGTGTGTGTGTCTGTGTGTGTGTGTGTAGTAGCGGGGTAGTGTAGTGTCCCTGGGCACCTGGCTGCTCAAGTCCCTCCAGCTGCTCTCTGCAGCCCATAGATTTACAGGTGCCACTGACCTTTTCATCAGAGGAAGTCTAGTCAGCTGGCTGGCTGGCCCTTTTCCCCCTTATTCCCCCCAAACTTGTTCTTCTGGAAGCCAGGAATCGTTTGATGACTCCATTTTGCAGGCCGGAAGGGGATCCTGGCCAGCCAGCCAGCCAGTCAGCCAGCCAGCCAGCCACCAGCCACCCTCCAGCCAGCCAGGCAGCCAGCCACCAGCCAGCCAACCAGCAAGCCAGCCAGCCATCCAGCCACCAGCCACTAGCCAGCCACCAGCCAGCCTGCCAGCCAGTCAGCCACCAGCAAGCCAGCCGCCAGCCATCCAGACACCAGCCACCAACCAGCCTGCCAGCCAGCCAGCCAGCAACAAGCCACCAGCCAGCCACCAGCCAGCAGACTGCTACCAGCCACCAACCAGCCAGCCACCAGCAAGCCGGCCACAAGCCAGCCTGCCACCGACCCACCAGCCAGTTACCAGCCAGCCACTAGCTACCAGCCAGCCAGCCAGCCAGCCTCCAGCCAGCCAGCCAGCAATGAGCCACCAGCCAGTCAACCAGCAAGCCAGCCAGCCATCCAGACACCAGCCACTAGCCAGCCAGCCACCAGCCAGCCGGCCAGCCAGCCAGCCAGCCACCAGCAAGCCAGCTGCCAGCCATCCAGACACCACCCATCAACCAGACTGCCAGCCAGCCAGCCAGCAACAAGCCACCAGCCAGCCACCAGCCAGCAGACTGCCACCAGCCATGCACCAGCCTGCCAGCCAGCCAGGCAGCCATCCATCCAGACACCAGCCACCAGCCAGCCAGTCAGCCACCAGCCAGCCAGCCACCAGCCAGCCAGCAGCCATCCAGCCAGCCAGCCATCAGCCAGCAAGCCAGTCAGCCAGCCACCAGAAAACCACTAGCCAGCCACCAGCCACCCACCAGCCTTCCAGCCAGCCACCAGCCACCCAACAGCCAGTCAGCCAGCCACCAGCCAGCTGCCAGCCAGCCACCATCCAGCCAGCCGCCAGCCAGCCAGCCACCAGCCAGACAGTGGACTGTGTTTGATTCCCTTCAGCTGGGTCGCATTCATTATGACACAACATCGTAAAACGTTTTGCAATGGAAAACAAGTATTCCTATTGGATAAATTAGTAATCCCTCCCAGCCAGCCACCAGCCAGCCAGCCACCAGCCACCCATCCACCAGCCAGCCATCCAGACACCAGCAACCAGCAAGCCAGCCTCCAGCCAGACAGTTGCCAGCCAGCCAGCCAGCTAGCCAGCCAGCCACCAGCAAGCCAGCAACAAGCCAGCCAGCCAGCCAGTCTGCCACCAGCCACTAGCCACCAGCCAGCAACAAGATACCAGCCAGCCAGCCTCCAGCCAGCCAGCCATCAGCCAGCCAGCCAGCCAGCCGGCCACCAGCCAGCAACAAGCCACCAACCAGCCAGCCAGCCGGCCACCAGCCAGCCACTAGCGACCAGCCAGCCAGCCAGCATACAGCCACCAGCCAGCCACCAGCCAGCCAGACCAGCCAGCCAGTCAGCCAGCCACTAGCCAACCAGCCAGCCAGCCAGCCATCCATCCAAAATCAAATCAAATCAAATCAAATGTATTTATATAGCCCTTCGTACATCAGCTGATATCTCAAAGTGCTGAACAGCAACCCAGCCTAAAACCCCAAACAGCAAGCAATGCAGGTGTAGAAGCACGGTGGCTAGGAAAAACTCCCTAGAAAGGCCAAAACCTAGGAAGAAACCTAGAGAGGAACCAGGCTATGTGGGGTGGCCAGTCCTCTTCTGGCTGTGCCGGGTGGAGATTATAACAGAACATGGTTAAGATGTTCAAATGTTCATAAATGACCAGCATGGTCGAATAATAAATATAATAATATCCAGTCAGCCACCAGCCAGCCACCAGCCAGCAGCCAGCTATTCACCAGCCAGCCACCAGCCACCAGACTGCCACCAGCCACCAGCCAGCCAGACAGTCAGCAGCCAGCCATTCACCAGCCTGCCACCAACCACCCAGCCAGCCAGCTACCAGCCAGCCACCAGCCAGCCAGCCGCCATCCAGACACCAGCCACCAGCCAGCCAGTCAGCCACCAGCAAGCCAGCAACCAGCCAGCCAGCCAGCAGCCAGCCACTAGCCTCCAACCTGCCACCAGCCTGCCAGCCAGCCACCAGCCAGCACCAGCCAGTTACCAGCCAGCCACCAGCCTGCCAGCCAGCCACCAGCCAGTTACCAGCCTGCCAGCCAGGCTTCCAGCCACCAGCCAGCCGCCAGCCAGCCAGCCACCAGCCTGCCAGTCAGCCACCAGCCAGCCACCAGCAGCCAGTCACCAGCCTGCCAGCCAGCCTTCCAGCCACCAGCCAGCCACCAACCAGCCAGCAAGCCAGCCAGCCACCAGCAAGCCACCAGTCAGCCAGCCAGCCACCAGCCACCCAACAGCCAGTCACCCATCCACCAGCCAGACAGCATGCCAGTCAGCCACCAGCCAGCCGCCAGCCAGCCACCAGCCACCAGCCTGCCACTAGCCAGCCACCACCCTGCCTGCCACCCTGCCTGCCATCCAGCCACCAGCCACCCACCATCCAGCCAGCCAGCCTGCCATCAGCCAGCAACCAGCAGCCAGCCACCAGCCACCAGCCACCTGCCTGCCACTAGCCAGCCACCAACCAGCCTGCCAGCCAGCCAGCCACCAGCCAGTTACCAGCCTGCCAGCCAGGCTTCCAGCCACCAGCCTGTCAGCCAGCCACCAGCCAGTTACCAGCCTGCCAGCCAGGATTCCAGCCACCAGCCAGTTACCAGCCTGCCAGCCAGGCTTCCACCCAACAGCCAGTCACCCATCCACCAGCCAGACAGCATGCCAGTCAGCCACCAGCCTGCCACTAGCCAGCCACCAGCCCACCAGCCACCAGCCAGTTACCAGCCTGCCAGTCAGCCACCAGCCAGCCACCAGCAACCAGTCACCAGCCTGCCAGCCAGCCTTCCAGCCACCGGCCAGCCAGCCACCAACCAGCCAGCAAGCCAGCCAGCCACCAGCAAGCCACCAATAACCATCATGTGATACAAAGACAGCTGAGTAGACAGTTGGGTCGAATAAAAATGATTTCGAATGAAGATGATTTTGTCATTAAATCAAAGTATTTCCCCTCAAAAAAATATAGTATTTCCGCTTCATGATTGTTGATTCATTTTCAGTTACATGGCATTGTTCAGTGATATTTTTTCAGAATATTTTATTGAGCAATATTGACACAGTTTTGTAACATAAGTTGGTTGCAATAAGTCATTCTGAAATGTTTAACTTCGTTGTGAGCATTGATACCCCTAATATTGCTTTAGTTGTCTGAATTTTGCAGAGAAGCAATACGGCAGACTCTTATTAATGTTTTCCTACTGTTCAAATTCTTTTGCATAATCTTTTTCAGGAGAAACTCCTATGGGTGTTCCCCCTTGTTACCAAAAGTGTATCAAACAGGTATGTCAGCTTTGGTAGCCCTTTCCTGCAGTCAAATCACCTAATTGCCTTAAGGGTGGATTTTTCGTAATTTCGTTATTTCAAAAAAGGACCCTGGGAAAAAATACCTCGCTCCACAAATGGATACTGGACTTCCTGATGGGCTGCCCCCAGGTGGTGAGGGTAGCAACAACGCATCCACCATGTTGATCCACAACACGGGGAACCTCAGGAGTGCATACTTAGTCCCCTGCGTTAAGTTTGACGAAAACACCCCAGTGGTTTGCCTGACCAGCAACGACGATGAGACAGCCTACAGAAGGAGATCAGAGACCTGGCAGTGTGGTGTCAGGACAACAACCTTTCCCTAAACAAGACAAATGAGTTGATCATCTACAGGAAAAGCAGGACAAAGCACGCACCCATTCCCATCGACAGGGCTGTAGTGGAGCGGGTTGTAGGTTGGTAACTATGATCTGTGTCATCCAACAAAAACCCATGGTTACAATGATCTGTATCATCCAATAATAACCCATGGTTACTATGATCTGTACCATTCAACAATAACCCATGGTTACAATGATCTGTATCATCCAATAATAACCCATGGTTACTATGATCTGTGTCATCCAACAATAACCCATGGTTACAATGATCTGTACCATCCAACAATAACCCATGGTTACAATGATCTGTATCATCCAATAATAACCCATGGTTACAATGATCTGTACCATCCAGCAATAACCCATGGTTACAATGATCTGTACCATCCAACAATAACCCATGGTTACTATGATATGTACCATTCAACAATAACCCATGGTAACAATGATCTGTATCATCCAATAATAACCCATGGTTACTATGATCTGTGTCATCCAATAATAACCCATGGTTACAATGATCTGTACCATCCAACATTAACCCATGGTTACAATGATCTGTATCATCCAACAATAACCCATGGTTACTAGGATCTGTACCATCCAACAATAACCCATGGTTATTAGGATCTGTACCATCCAACAACAACCCATGGTTATTAGGATCTGTACCATCCAACAATAACCCTTGGTTACAATGATCTGTATTATCCAATAATAATCCATGGTTACTAGGATCTGTACCATCCAACAATAACCCATGGTTACACTGATCTGTATCATCCAATAATAACCCATGGTTACTAGGATCTGTACCATCCAACAATAACGCATGGTTACAATGATCTGTATCATCCAATAATAACCCACGGTTACTAGATCTGTACCATCCAACAATAACCCATGGTTACAATGATCTGTATCATCCAATAATAACCCATGGTTACTAGGATCTGTACCATCCAACAATAACCCATGGTTACAATGATCTCTACCTTCCAATAATAACCCATGGTTACTAGGATCTGTACCATCCAATAATAACCCATGGTTACTAGATCTGTACCATCCAACAATAACCCATGGTTACAATGATCTGCTTCATCCAATAATAACCCACGGTTACTAGATCTGTACCATCCAACAATAACCCATGGTTACATTGATCTGTATCATCCAATAATAACCCATGGTTACTAGGCTCTGTACCATCCAACAATAACCCATGTTTACAATGATCTCTACCATCCAATAATAACCCATGTTTACTAGGATCTGTACCATCCAATAATAACCCATGGTTACTTGGATCTGTATCATCCAACAATAACCCATGGTTACAATGATCTGTATCATCCAACAATAACCCATGGTTACAATGATCTGTTTCATCCAACAATAACCCATGGTTACTAGGATCTGTACCATCCAACAAAATCCCATGGTTACTAGGATCTGTACCATCCAACAACAACCCATGGTTACAATGATCTGTATCATCCAAAAATAACCCATGGTTACTAGGATCTGTACCATCCAACAATAACCCATGGTTACAATGATCTGTATCATCCAATAGTAACCCACGGTTACTAGGATCTGTACCATCCAACAATAACCCATGGTTACAATGATCTGTATCATCCAATAATAACCCACGGTTACTAGGATCTGTACCATCCAACAATAACCCATGGTTACAATGATCTGTATAATCCAATAATAACCCATGGTTACTAGGATCTGTATAATCCAACAATAACCCATGGTTACAATGATCTGTACCATCCAATAATAACCCATGGTTACAATGATCTGTACCATCCAATAATAACCCATGGTTACAATGATCTCTACCATCCAACATTAACCCATGGTTACAATGATCTGCATCATCCAACAATAACCCATGGTTACTAGGATCTGTACCATCCAACAATAACCCATGGTTTCTAGGATCTGTACCATCCAACAATAACCCATGGTTACAATGATCTGTTTCATCCAATAATAACCCGCGGTTACTAGATCTGTACCATCCAACAATAACCCATGGTTACAATGATATGTATCATCCAATAATAACCCATGGTTACTAGGATCTGTACCATCCAACAATAACCCATGGTTACAATGATCTCTACCATCCAATAATAACCCATGGTTAATAGGATCTGTACCATCCAATAATAACCCATGGTTACTTGGATATGCATCATCCAACAATAACCCATGGTTACAATGATCTGTATCATCCAATAATAACCCATGGTTACTAGGATCTGTATCATCCAACAATAACCCATGGTTCCAATGATCTGTACCATCCAATAATAACCCATGGTTACTAGGATCTGTATAATCCAACAATAACCCATGGTTACAATGATCTGTATCATCCAACAATAACCCATGGTTACAATGATCTGTACCATCCAATAATAACCCATGGTTACTAGGATCTGTATAATCCAACAATAACCCATGGTTACAATGATCTGTACCATCCAATAATAACCCATGGTTACTTGGATATGTATCATCCAACAATAACCCATGGTTACAATGATCTGTATCATCCAATAATAACCCATGGTTACTAGGATCTGTATCATCCAACAATAACCCATGGTTACAATGATCTGTACCATCCAGTAATAACCCATGGTTACTAGGATCTGTATAATCCAACAATAACCCATGGTTACAATGATCTGTATCATCCAACAATAACCCATGGTTACAATGATCTGTACCATCCAATAATAACCCATGGTTACTAGGATCTGTATAATCCAACAATAACCCATGGTTACAATGATCTGTACCATCCAATAATAACCAATGGTTACAATGATCTGTACCATCCAATAATAACCCATGGTTACAATGATCTGTACCATCCAACATTAACCCATGGTTACAATTGTCTGTATCATCCAACAATAACCCATGGTTACTAGGATCTTTACCATCCAACAATAACCCATGGTTACTAGGATCTGTACCATCCAACAATAACCCATGGTTACAATGATCTGTATCATCCAATAATAACCCATGGTTACTAGGATCTGTACCATCCAACAATAACCCATGGTTACAATGATCTGTATCATCCAATAATAACCCATGGTTACAATGATCTGTACCATCCAGCAATAACCCATGGTTACAATGATCTGTACCATCCAACAATAACCCATGGTTACTATGATATGTACCATTCAACAATAACCCATGGTAAAAATGATCTGTATCATCCAATAATAACCCATGGTTACTATGATCTGTGTCATCCAGTAATAACCCATGGTTACAATGATCTGTACCATCCAACATTAACCCATGGTTACAATGATCTGTATCATCCAACAATAACCCATGGTTACTAGGATCTGTACCATCCAACAATAACCCATGGTTACTAGGATCTGTACCATCCAACAATAACCCTTGGTTACAATGATCTGTACCATCCAACAATAACCCATGGTTACAATGATCTGTATCATCCAATAATAACCCACGGTTACTAGGATCTGTTCCATCCAACAATAACGCATGGTTACAATGATCTGTATAATCCAATAATAACCCACGGTTACTAGATCTGTACCATCGAACAATAACCCATGGTTACAATGATCTGTATCATCCAATAATAACCCATGGTTACTAGGATCTGTACCATCCAACAATAACCCATGGTTACAATGATCTCTACCTTCCAATAATAACCCATGGTTACTAGGATCTGTACCATCCAATAATAACCCATGGTTACTAGATCTGTACCATCCAACAATAACCCATGGTTACAATGATCTGTATCATCCAATAATAACCCATGGTTTCTAGGATCTGTACCATCCAACAATACCACATGGTTACAATGATCTGTATCATCCAATAATAACCCACGGTTACTAGATCTGTACCATCCAACAATAACCCATGGTTACATTGATCTGTATCATCTAATAATAACCCATGGTTACTTGGATCTGTATCATCCAACAATAACCCATGGTTACAATGATCTGTATCATCCAATAATAACCCATGGTTACTAGGATCTGTATCATCCAACAATATCCCATGGTTACAATGATCTGTACATCCAGTAATAACCCATGGTTACTAGGATCTGTATAATCCAACAATAACCCATGGTTACAATGATCTGTATCATCCAACAATAACTCATGGTTACAATGATCTGTATCATCCAACAATAACCCATGGTTACTAGGATCTGTACCATCCAACAAAATCCCATGGTTACTAGGATCTGTACCATCCAACAATAACCCATGGTTACAATGATCTGTATCATCCAATAATAACCCATGGTTACTAGGATCTGTACCATCCAACAATAACCCATGGTTACAATGATCTGTATCATCCAACAATAACCCATGGTTACAATGATCTGTACCATCCAATAATAACCCATGGTTACTAGGATCTGTATAATCCAACAATAACCCATGGTTACAATGATCTGTACCATCCAATAATAACCCATGGTTACTTGGATATGTATCATCCAACAATAACCCATGGTTACAATGATCTGTATCATCCAATAATAACCCATGGTTACTAGGATCTGTATCATCCAACAATAACCCATGGTTACAATGATCTGTACCATCCAGTAATAACCCATGGTTACTAGGATCTGTATAATCCAACAATAACCCATGGTTACAATGATCTGTATCATCCAACAATAACCCATGGTTACAATGATCTGTACCATCCAATAATAACCCATGGTTACTAGGATCTGTATAATCCAACAATAACCCATGGTTACAATGATCTGTACCATCCAATAATAACCCATGGTTACAATGATCTGTACCATCCAATAATAACCCATGGTTACAATGATCTGTACCATCCAACATTAACCCATGGTTACAATTGTCTGTATCATCCAACAATAACCCATGGTTACTAGGATCTTTACCATCCAACAATAACCCATGGTTACTAGGATCTGTACCATCCAACAATAACCCATGGTTACAATGATCTGTATCATCCAATAATAACCCATGGTTACTAGGATCTGTACCATCCAACAATAACCCATGGTTACAATGATCTGTATCATCCAATAATAACCCATGGTTACAATGATCTGTACCATCCAGCAATAACCCATGGTTACAATGATCTGTACCATCCAACAATAACCCATGGTTACTATGATATGTACCATTCAACAATAACCCATGGTTACAATGATCTGTATCATCCAATAATAACCCATGGTTACTAGGATCTGCTTCATCCAATAATAACCCACGGTTACTAGATCTGTACCATCCAACAATAACCCATGGTTACATTGATCTGTATCATCCAATAATAACCCATGGTTACTAGGCTCTGTACCATCCAACAATAACCCATGTTTACAATGATCTCTACCATCCAATAATAACCCATGTTTACTAGGATCTGTACCATCCAATAATAACCCATGGTTACTTGGATCTGTATCATCCAACAATAACCCATGGTTACAATGATCTGTATCATCCAACAATAACCCATGGTTACAATGATCTGTTTCATCCAACAATAACCCATGGTTACTAGGATCTGTACCATCCAACAAAATCCCATGGTTACTAGGATCTGTACCATCCAACAACAACCCATGGTTACAATGATCTGTATCATCCAAAAATAACCCATGGTTACTAGGATCTGTACCATCCAACAATAACCCATGGTTACAATGATCTGTATCATCCAATAGTAACCCACGGTTACTAGGATCTGTACCATCCAACAATAACCCATGGTTACAATGATCTGTATCATCCAATAATAACCCACGGTTACTAGGATCTGTACCATCCAACAATAACCCATGGTTACAATGATCTGTATAATCCAATAATAACCCATGGTTACTAGGATCTGTATAATCCAACAATAACCCATGGTTACAATGATCTGTACCATCCAATAATAACCCATGGTTACAATGATCTGTACCATCCAATAATAACCCATGGTTACAATGATCTCTACCATCCAACATTAACCCATGGTTACAATGATCTGCATCATCCAACAATAACCCATGGTTACTAGGATCTGTACCATCCAACAATAACCCATGGTTTCTAGGATCTGTACCATCCAACAATAACCCATGGTTACAATGATCTGTTTCATCCAATAATAACCCGCGGTTACTAGATCTGTACCATCCAACAATAACCCATGGTTACAATGATATGTATCATCCAATAATAACCCATGGTTACTAGGATCTGTACCATCCAACAATAACCCATGGTTACAATGATCTCTACCATCCAATAATAACCCATGGTTACTAGGATCTGTACCATCCAATAATAACCCATGGTTACTTGGATATGCATCATCCAACAATAACCCATGGTTACAATGATCTGTATCATCCAATAATAACCCATGGTTACTAGGATCTGTATCATCCAACAATAACCCATGGTTCCAATGATCTGTACCATCCAATAATAACCCATGGTTACTAGGATCTGTATAATCCAACAATAACCCATGGTTACAATGATCTGTATCATCCAACAATAACCCATGGTTACAATGATCTGTACCATCCAATAATAACCCATGGTTACTAGGATCTGTATAATCCAACAATAACCCATGGTTACAATGATCTGTACCATCCAATAATAACCCATGGTTACTTGGATATGTATCATCCAACAATAACCCATGGTTACAATGATCTGTATCATCCAATAATAACCCATGGTTACTAGGATCTGTATCATCCAACAATAACCCATGGTTACAATGATCTGTACCATCCAGTAATAACCCATGGTTACTAGGATCTGTATAATCCAACAATAACCCATGGTTACAATGATCTGTATCATCCAACAATAACCCATGGTTACAATGATCTGTACCATCCAATAATAACCCATGGTTACTAGGATCTGTATAATCCAACAATAACCCATGGTTACAATGATCTGTACCATCCAATAATAACCCATGGTTACAATGATCTGTACCATCCAATAATAACCCATGGTTACAATGATCTGTACCATCCAACATTAACCCATGGTTACAATTGTCTGTATCATCCAACAATAACCCATGGTTACTAGGATCTTTACCATCCAACAATAACCCATGGTTACTAGGATCTGTACCATCCAACAATAACCCATGGTTACAATGATCTGTATCATCCAATAATAACCCATGGTTACTAGGATCTGTACCATCCAACAATAACCCATGGTTACAATGATCTGTATCATCCAATAATAACCCATGGTTACAATGATCTGTACCATCCAGCAATAACCCATGGTTACAATGATCTGTACCATCCAACAATAACCCATGGTTACTATGATATGTACCATTCAACAATAACCCATGGTAAAAATGATCTGTATCATCCAATAATAACCCATGGTTACTATGATCTGTGTCATCCAGTAATAACCCATGGTTACAATGATCTGTACCATCCAACATTAACCCATGGTTACAATGATCTGTATCATCCAACAATAACCCATGGTTACTAGGATCTGTACCATCCAACAATAACCCATGGTTACTAGGATCTGTACCATCCAACAATAACCCTTGGTTACAATGATCTGTACCATCCAACAATAACCCATGGTTACAATGATCTGTATCATCCAATAATAACCCACGGTTACTAGGATCTGTTCCATCCAACAATAACGCATGGTTACAATGATCTGTATAATCCAATAATAACCCACGGTTACTAGATCTGTACCATCGAACAATAACCCATGGTTACAATGATCTGTATCATCCAATAATAACCCATGGTTACTAGGATCTGTACCATCCAACAATAACCCATGGTTACAATGATCTCTACCTTCCAATAATAACCCATGGTTACTAGGATCTGTACCATCCAATAATAACCCATGGTTACTAGATCTGTACCATCCAACAATAACCCATGGTTACAATGATCTGTATCATCCAATAATAACCCATGGTTTCTAGGATCTGTACCATCCAACAATACCACATGGTTACAATGATCTGTATCATCCAATAATAACCCACGGTTACTAGATCTGTACCATCCAACAATAACCCATGGTTACATTGATCTGTATCATCTAATAATAACCCATGGTTACTTGGATCTGTATCATCCAACAATAACCCATGGTTACAATGATCTGTATCATCCAATAATAACCCATGGTTACTAGGATCTGTATCATCCAACAATATCCCATGGTTACAATGATCTGTACATCCAGTAATAACCCATGGTTACTAGGATCTGTATAATCCAACAATAACCCATGGTTACAATGATCTGTATCATCCAACAATAACTCATGGTTACAATGATCTGTATCATCCAACAATAACCCATGGTTACTAGGATCTGTACCATCCAACAAAATCCCATGGTTACTAGGATCTGTACCATCCAACAATAACCCATGGTTACAATGATCTGTATCATCCAATAATAACCCATGGTTACTAGGATCTGTACCATCCAACAATAACCCATGGTTACAATGATCTGTATCATCCAACAATAACCCATGGTTACAATGATCTGTACCATCCAATAATAACCCATGGTTACTAGGATCTGTATAATCCAACAATAACCCATGGTTACAATGATCTGTACCATCCAATAATAACCCATGGTTACTTGGATATGTATCATCCAACAATAACCCATGGTTACAATGATCTGTATCATCCAATAATAACCCATGGTTACTAGGATCTGTATCATCCAACAATAACCCATGGTTACAATGATCTGTACCATCCAGTAATAACCCATGGTTACTAGGATCTGTATAATCCAACAATAACCCATGGTTACAATGATCTGTATCATCCAACAATAACCCATGGTTACAATGATCTGTACCATCCAATAATAACCCATGGTTACTAGGATCTGTATAATCCAACAATAACCCATGGTTACAATGATCTGTACCATCCAATAATAACCCATGGTTACAATGATCTGTACCATCCAATAATAACCCATGGTTACAATGATCTGTACCATCCAACATTAACCCATGGTTACAATTGTCTGTATCATCCAACAATAACCCATGGTTACTAGGATCTTTACCATCCAACAATAACCCATGGTTACTAGGATCTGTACCATCCAACAATAACCCATGGTTACAATGATCTGTATCATCCAATAATAACCCATGGTTACTAGGATCTGTACCATCCAACAATAACCCATGGTTACAATGATCTGTATCATCCAATAATAACCCATGGTTACAATGATCTGTACCATCCAGCAATAACCCATGGTTACAATGATCTGTACCATCCAACAATAACCCATGGTTACTATGATATGTACCATTCAACAATAACCCATGGTAAAAATGATCTGTATCATCCAATAATAACCCATGGTTACTATGATCTGTGTCATCCAATAATAACCCATGGTTACAATGATCTGTACCATCCAACATTAACCCATGGTTACAATGATCTGTATCATCCAACAATAACCCATGGTTACTAGGATCTGTACCATCCAACAATAACCCATGGTTACTAGGATCTGTACCATCCAACAATAACCCTTGGTTACAATGATCTGTATCATCCAATAATAATCCATAGTTACTAGGATCTGTACCATCCAACAATAACCCATGGTTACAATGATCTGTATCATCCAATAATAACCCACGGTTACTAGGATCTGTACCATCCAACAATAACGCATGGTTACAATGATCTGTATAATCCAATAATAACCCACGGTTACTAGATCTGTACCATCCAACAATAACCCATGGTTACAATGATCTGTATCATCCAATAATAACCCATGGTTACTAGGATCTGTACCATCCAACAATAACCCATGGTTACAATGATCTCTACCTTCCAATAATAACCCATAGTTACTAGGATCTGTACCATCCAATAATAACCCATGGTTACTAGATCTGTACCATCCAACAATAACCCATGGTTACAATGATCTGTATCATCCAATAATAACCCATGGTTTCTAGGATCTGTACCATCCAACAATACCACATGGTTACAATGATCTGTATCATCCAATAATAACCCACGGTTACTAGATCTGTACCATCCAACAATAACCCATGGTTACATTGATCTGTATCATCTAATAATAACCCTTGGTTACTTGGATCTGTATCATCCAACAATAACCCATGGTTACAATGATCTGTATCATCCAATAATAACCCATGGTTACTAGGATCTGTATCATCCAACAATATCCCATGGTTACTAGGATCTGTATCATCCAACAATAACCCATGGTTACAATGATCTGTACCATCCAGTAATAACCCATGGTTACTAGGATCTGTATAATCCAACAATAACCCATGGTTACAATGATCTGTATCATCCAACAATAACCCATGGTTACAATGATCTGTACCATCCAATAATAACCCATGGTTACTAGGATCTGTATAATCCAACAATAACCCATGGTTACAATGATCTGTACCATCCAATAATAACCCATGGTTACAATGATCTGTACCATCCAATAATAACCCATGGTTACAATGATCTGTACCATCCAACATTAACCCATGGTTACAATTGTCTGTATCATCCAACAATAACCCATGGTTACTAGGATCTTTACCATCCAACAATAACCCATGGTTACTAGGATCTGTACCATCCAACAATAACCCATGGTTACAATGATCTGTATCATCCAATAATAACCCATGGTTACTAGGATCTGTACCATCCAACAATAACCCATGGTTACAATGATCTGTATCATCCAATAATAACCCATGGTTACAATGATCTGTACCATCCAGCAATAACCCATGGTTACAATGATCTGTACCATCCAACAATAACCCATGGTTACTATGATATGTACCATTCAACAATAACCCATGGTAAAAATGATCTGTATCATCCAATAATAACCCATGGTTACTATGATCTGTGTCATCCAGTAATAACCCATGGTTACAATGATCTGTACCATCCAACATTAACCCATGGTTACAATGATCTGTATCATCCAACAATAACCCATGGTTACTAGGATCTGTACCATCCAACAATAACCCATGGTTACTAGGATCTGTACCATCCAACAATAACCCTTGGTTACAATGATCTGTACCATCCAACAATAACCCATGGTTACAATGATCTGTATCATCCAATAATAACCCACGGTTACTAGGATCTGTTCCATCCAACAATAACGCATGGTTACAATGATCTGTATAATCCAATAATAACCCACGGTTACTAGATCTGTACCATCGAACAATAACCCATGGTTACAATGATCTGTATCATCCAATAATAACCCATGGTTACTAGGATCTGTACCATCCAACAATAACCCATGGTTACAATGATCTCTACCTTCCAATAATAACCCATGGTTACTAGGATCTGTACCATCCAATAATAACCCATGGTTACTAGATCTGTACCATCCAACAATAACCCATGGTTACAATGATCTGTATCATCCAATAATAACCCATGGTTTCTAGGATCTGTACCATCCAACAATACCACATGGTTACAATGATCTGTATCATCCAATAATAACCCACGGTTACTAGATCTGTACCATCCAACAATAACCCATGGTTACATTGATCTGTATCATCTAATAATAACCCATGGTTACTTGGATCTGTATCATCCAACAATAACCCATGGTTACAATGATCTGTATCATCCAATAATAACCCATGGTTACTAGGATCTGTATCATCCAACAATATCCCATGGTTACAATGATCTGTACATCCAGTAATAACCCATGGTTACTAGGATCTGTATAATCCAACAATAACCCATGGTTACAATGATCTGTATCATCCAACAATAACTCATGGTTACAATGATCTGTATCATCCAACAATAACCCATGGTTACTAGGATCTGTACCATCCAACAAAATCCCATGGTTACTAGGATCTGTACCATCCAACAATAACCCATGGTTACAATGATCTGTATCATCCAATAATAACCCATGGTTACTAGGATCTGTACCATCCAACAATAACCCATGGTTACAATGATCTGTATCATCCAACAATAACCCATGGTTACAATGATCTGTACCATCCAATAATAACCCATGGTTACTAGGATCTGTATAATCCAACAATAACCCATGGTTACAATGATCTGTACCATCCAATAATAACCCATGGTTACTTGGATATGTATCATCCAACAATAACCCATGGTTACAATGATCTGTATCATCCAATAATAACCCATGGTTACTAGGATCTGTATCATCCAACAATAACCCATGGTTACAATGATCTGTACCATCCAGTAATAACCCATGGTTACTAGGATCTGTATAATCCAACAATAACCCATGGTTACAATGATCTGTATCATCCAACAATAACCCATGGTTACAATGATCTGTACCATCCAATAATAACCCATGGTTACTAGGATCTGTATAATCCAACAATAACCCATGGTTACAATGATCTGTACCATCCAATAATAACCCATGGTTACAATGATCTGTACCATCCAATAATAACCCATGGTTACAATGATCTGTACCATCCAACATTAACCCATGGTTACAATTGTCTGTATCATCCAACAATAACCCATGGTTACTAGGATCTTTACCATCCAACAATAACCCATGGTTACTAGGATCTGTACCATCCAACAATAACCCATGGTTACAATGATCTGTATCATCCAATAATAACCCATGGTTACTAGGATCTGTACCATCCAACAATAACCCATGGTTACAATGATCTGTATCATCCAATAATAACCCATGGTTACAATGATCTGTACCATCCAGCAATAACCCATGGTTACAATGATCTGTACCATCCAACAATAACCCATGGTTACTATGATATGTACCATTCAACAATAACCCATGGTAAAAATGATCTGTATCATCCAATAATAACCCATGGTTACTATGATCTGTGTCATCCAATAATAACCCATGGTTACAATGATCTGTACCATCCAACATTAACCCATGGTTACAATGATCTGTATCATCCAACAATAACCCATGGTTACTAGGATCTGTACCATCCAACAATAACCCATGGTTACTAGGATCTGTACCATCCAACAATAACCCTTGGTTACAATGATCTGTATCATCCAATAATAATCCATAGTTACTAGGATCTGTACCATCCAACAATAACCCATGGTTACAATGATCTGTATCATCCAATAATAACCCACGGTTACTAGGATCTGTACCATCCAACAATAACGCATGGTTACAATGATCTGTATAATCCAATAATAACCCACGGTTACTAGATCTGTACCATCCAACAATAACCCATGGTTACAATGATCTGTATCATCCAATAATAACCCATGGTTACTAGGATCTGTACCATCCAACAATAACCCATGGTTACAATGATCTCTACCTTCCAATAATAACCCATAGTTACTAGGATCTGTACCATCCAATAATAACCCATGGTTACTAGATCTGTACCATCCAACAATAACCCATGGTTACAATGATCTGTATCATCCAATAATAACCCATGGTTTCTAGGATCTGTACCATCCAACAATACCACATGGTTACAATGATCTGTATCATCCAATAATAACCCACGGTTACTAGATCTGTACCATCCAACAATAACCCATGGTTACATTGATCTGTATCATCTAATAATAACCCTTGGTTACTTGGATCTGTATCATCCAACAATAACCCATGGTTACAATGATCTGTATCATCCAATAATAACCCATGGTTACTAGGATCTGTATCATCCAACAATATCCCATGGTTACAATGATCTGTACATCCAGTAATAACCCATGGTTACTAGGATCTGTATAATCCAACAATAACCCATGGTTACAATGATCTGTATCATCCAACAATAACTCATGGTTACAATGATCTGTATCATCCAACAATAACCCATGGTTACTAGGATCTGTACCATCCAACAAAATCCCATGGTTACTAGGATCTGTACCATCCAACAATAACCCATGGTTACAATGATCTGTATCATCCAATAATAACCCACGGTTACTAGGATCTGTACCATCCAACAATAACTCATGGTTACAATGATCTGTATCATCCAATAATAACCCACGGTTACTAGGATCTGTACCATCCAACAATAACCCATGGTTACAATGATCTGTACCATCCAATAATAACCCATGGTTACAATGATCTCTACCATCCAACATTAACCCATGGTTACAATGATCTGTATCATCCAACAATAACCCATGGTTACTAGGATCTGTACCATCCAACAATAACCCATGGTTACTAGGATCTGTACCATCCAACAATAACCCTTGGTTAGAATGATCTGTTTCATCCAATAATAACCCACGGTTACTAGATCTGTACCATCCAACAATAACCCATGGTTACAATGATCTGTATCATCCAATAATAACCCATGGTTACTAGGATCTGTACCATCCAACAATAACCCATGGCTACAATGATCTCTACCATCCAATAATAACCCATTGTTACTAGGATCTGTATCATCCAATAATAACCCATGGTTACTTGGATATGTATCATCCAACAATAACCCATGGTTACAATGATCTGTATCATCCAATAATAACCCATGGTTACTAGGATCTGTATCATCCAACAATAACCCATGGTTACAATGATCTGTACCATCCAGTAATAACCCATGGTTACTAGGATCTGTATAATCCAACAATAACCCATGGTTACAATGATCTGTATCATCCAACAATAACCCATGGTTACAATGATCTGTACCATCCAATAATAACCCATGGTTACTAGGATCTGTATAATCCAACAATAACCCATGGTTACAATGATCTGTACCATCCAATAATAACCCATGGTTACAATGATCTGTACCATCCAATAATAACCCATGGTTACAATGATCTGTACCATCCAACATTAACCCATGGTTACAATGATCTGTATCATCCAACAATAACCCATGGTTACTAGGATCTTTACCATCCAACAATAACCCATGGTTACTAGGATCTGTACCATCCAACAATAACCCATGGTTACAATGATCTGTATCATCCAATAATAACCCATGGTTACTAGGATCTGTACCATCCAACAATAACCCATGGTTACAATGATCTGTATCATCCAATAATAACCCATGGTTACTAGGATCTGTACCATCCAACAATAACCCATGGTTACAATGATCTGTATCATCCAATAATAACCCACGGTTACTAGATCTGTACCATCCAACAATAACCCATGGTTACAATGATCTGTATCATCCAATAATAACCCATGGTTACTAGGATCTGTACCATCCAACAATAACTCATGGTTACAATGATCTCTACCATCCAATAATAACCCATGGTTACTAGGATCTGTACCATCCAATAATAACCCATGGTTACTAGGATCTGTATCATCCAACAATAACCCATGGTTACAAGGATCTGTATCATCCAACAATAACCCATGGTTACAATGATCTGTATCATCCAATAATAACCCATGGTTACTAGGATCTGTATCATCCAACAATAACCCATGGTTACAATGATCTGTACCATCCAGTAATAACCCATGGTTACTAGGATCTGTATAATCCAACAATAACCCATGGTTACAATGATCTGTATCATCCAACAATAACCCATGGTTACAATGATCTGTACCATCCAATAATAACCCATGGTTACTAGGATCTGTATAATCCAACAATAACCCATGGTTACAATGATCTGTACTATCCAATAATAACCCATGGTTACAATGATCTGTACCATCCAATAATAACCCATGGTTACTAGGATCTGTATCATCCAACAATATCCTATGGCTACTATGAAGGTGTGTAAAAATTAGCGCTAGCACCTGAGGGAGGGGCAGCTAAATAACGAGGTGGAAAGGACAAATGTTTTCCTCATTAGCATAATGGCTAAATCAAACACAGAAACATATTAGCTAATTCAACTGGCCTAAGGGGAAAGGGAAACAATGATTTAACGCTTGCTTATGGCAGCTTTTATGAAAAAGTGGCCCGTCCCTCATATGTGAAACTACCTCAGAGGGTGTTACACTCAGCCAATGATAGTGGCAGTTGGTTCATGTAGAGTGTCTCTCTCTGTCTGCTTGTCTCTGTTTGTCTGTCTGTCTGATTCAGTTCTGACTCCACCCCGTAGACATCTTACGTCATTCTCACACCAAGTCACGCAAAAAAACACAGTTACTTCTAATGGTCTCCATTGTGTGTGAGGGCACCGAGAGGGGGGAAAGGAGACCCCCAATAAACACACACATTATGTGTTTAACAAGATGGCACGGCCTCTGAAGTGGAGCTCTGTGAAGCCTTGTCCCTTTTCCTGGTAAACACTGAGTTAGTTCTGCCCACCTTCCTCCCCTCAACCCTGCTCCAAGCACCTTTCTCTCTCACACCATACCTGGGTTCAAATAGTACTTGAAATCTTTCAAATACTTTCAGCGTTTGCTTTATCCTGCCTGGAGTGCCAGGTGGGTGGGGTTAACAGTTTTTTGATTTTTTTTTATTGGTCCATAATCCAGGCAAGCTAAATCAAGCACAGTAAAATGTTTTAAATTATTTGAAACAGTACTTTGAACCCAGGTTTTGCCTCTCTTTCCCACAAAACACCATGGGGATAGTAGCACGGGATCCTCAGGATGGGACGTTACCGCTTTCAGCACTTCCTCGCGTCGACAAAAGCCTCTGAAGCCAGCTTGCGTGTTTTATTGCGGCTGGCGAGTATGAAAACAAACTGACCTGCTCGGCACGGCACTTTGATCTTAATTTCCTGGCCATTATTTACGTGTTTCTCACGAAGTGCTTTTTCTTTCTCACTTGATTACTATTCACTTCCTTGCACATTCTGTCTGACCCAGACAATACATTGTTCTTTAATAGTTGCTCTGGCAGGAAGCTATAAAAGAGCTTTCTAGTCAAATGTTATTATTCCCTCCAAATATGAAGTCGATCTGTGTAGCTGTAACCAAAGTCAACCAGGAGGATAGGTACATAGTAAGAGACAATTGCATGTAAACTGTTTATAAAGGTTACCTTATTGTAAAGTGCTTCAAAGAGACTTAAAGCCAAAGGCTGTATACAAACAGAACATAGACATAGCTTAATTTTAAAGTCTATAGGATTTCCGTCAATTAAATAATTGATACCCTTAGATTGTCTCACTTTATCACAATCAAATGATGTAATAACATTTAATAAATTATTTTATAGTGTCAAATTATGTTTAACAAGTAATAATAATACATGACATAATACAAATATTGAATAAAGACATGTTTATTGACAAGAAGTATTTTGCAGATGAGCTCATCTCTGCTGAGGCTAGTTGTGACTCCTTCCTGTGTAGTGAAATGTGATTTATTAGCCGTTTCCTGATCTTTAGTGAAGACTGTTACCCCTGGGTAGCATCTATCCCTCTGACTCTAGACTCCTCACTTTTGTTCATTGTGTATTTGTGTTAGAAACACACCCAGTCACTGATAAAAATTAATAATTTGTAAAATATATATATATATATATATATATATATATATATATATATATATATATATATATATATATATATTTAACATATACTGTGGGGCAAAAAAGCTTTTAGTCAGCCACCAATTGTGCAAGTTCTCCCACTTAAAAAGTTGAGAGAGGCCTGTAATTTTCATCATAGGTACACTTCAACTATAACAGACAAAATGAGAAAAAAAATCCAGAAAATCACATTGTAGGATTTATTATGAATTTATTTGCAAATTATGGTGGAAAATAAGTATTTGGTCACCTACAAACAAGCAAGATTTCTGGCTCTCACAGACCTGTAACTTTGTCTTTAAGAGGGTCATCTGTCCTCCACTCGTTACCTGTATTAATGGCACCTGTTTGAACTTTTTATCAGTATAAAAGACACTGGTCCACAACCTCAAACAGTCACACTCCAAACTCCACTATGGCCAAGACCAAAGAGCTGTCAAAGGACGCCAGAAACAAAATTTTAGACCTGCACCAGGCTGGGAAGACTGAATCTGCAATATGTAAGCAGCTTGGTTTGAAGAAATCAACTGTGGGAGCAATTATTAGGAAATGGAAGACATACAAGACCACTGATAATCTCCCTCGATCTGGGGCTCCACGCAAGATCTCACCCCGTGGGGTCAAAATGATCACAAGAACGGTGAACAAAAATCCCAGAACCACACGGGGGGACCTAGTGAATGACCTGCAGAGAGCTGGGACCAATGTAACAAAGCCTACCATCAGTAACACACTACGCCGCAAGGGACTCAAATCCTGCAGTGCCAGACGTGTCCCCCTGCTTAAGCCAGTACATGTCCAGGCCCGTCTGAAGTTTGCTAGAGAGCATTTGGATGATCCAAAAGAAGATTTGGAGAATGTCATATGGTCAGATGAAACCAAAATATAACTCTTTGGTAAAAACTCAACTCGTCGTGTTTGGAGGACAAAGAAGCTGAGTTGCATCCAAAGAACACCATACCTACTGTGAAGCATGGGGGTGGAAACATCATGCTTTGGGGCTGTTTTTCTGCAAAGGGACCAGGACAACTGATCCGTGTAAAGGAAAGAATGAATGGGGCCATGTATCGTGAGATTTTGAGTGAAAACCTCCTTCCATCAGCAAGGGCATTGAAGATGAAACGTGGCTGGGTCTTTCTGCATATTAAAATCATATAAAATGTATATTCCAAGTCAACCAGCTAAAATAGCAGTGTAAAATACAGTGTCTCTGAATATACTGTATTTCTATGGTATGAATATAAATTCCAAGTATGGTGAGGTATGGATGAGGTATGGTGAGGTGTGGATGAGGTATGGATGAGGTATGGTGAGGTGTGGATGAGGTATGGATGAGGTATGGTGAGGTATGGATGAGGTATGGTGAGGTGTGGATGAGGTATGAATAAGGTATGGATGAGGTGGGAATGAGGTGTGGATGAGGTATGGTGAGGTATGGATGAGGTATGGATGAGGTATGGACAGTGTGTTTGAAGTCCCTTTGGTAGATTTAGCTTTGTACTGGTGGTCTCTCCTGTCAGTGTTACCTATATACCGTATAAACAAAATGTCTGCCACAAAGAGTAAAGTTATCCAGTCAGAAACTAACAAATTAAATGTCACCCGATCATCTCCCACTGTGTCTCTACCAAACATAATCTTGCCTATTCTCATCATAGTTATGGTTTCTAGTCCCCTCACCATAGCAATAGGTTTCTAGTCCCCTCACCATAGCAATAGGTTTCTAGTCCCCTCACCATAGCACTAGGTTTCTAGTTCCCTCGCCATAGCACTAGGTTTCTAGTCCCCTCACCATATCTAGGTTTCTAGTCCCCTCACTATAGCAATAGGTTTCTAGTCCCCTCACCATAGCAATAGGTATCTAGTCCCCTCACCATAGCAGTAGGTTTCTAGTCCCCTCACCATAGCAATAGGTTTCTAGTCTCCTCACCATAGCACTAGGTTTCTAGTCCCCTCACCATATCTAGGTTTCTAGTCCCCTCACCATATCTAGGTTTCTAGTCCCCTCACCATAGCAATAGGTTTCTAGTCCCCTCACCATAGCAATAGGTTTCTAGTCCCCTCACCATATCTAGGTTTCTAGTCCCCTCACCATAGCACTAGGTTTCTAGTCTCCTCACCATAGCAATAGGTTTCTAGTCCCCTCACCATATCTAGGTTTCTAGTCCCCTCACCATATCTAGGTTTCTAGTCCCCTCACCATAGCAATAGGTTTCTAGTCCCCTCACCATAGCAATAGGTTTCTAGTCCCCTCACCATGTCTAGGTTTCTAGTCCCCTCACCATATCTAGGTTTCTAGTCCCCTCACCATATCTAGGTTTCTAGTCCCCTCACCATATCTAGGTTTCTAGTCCCCTCACCATATCTAGGTTTCTAGTCCCCTCACCATAGCAATAGGTTTGTAGTCTCCTCACCATATCACTAGGTTTCTAGTCCAATCACCATAGCAATAGGTTTCTAGTCCCCTCACCATATCAATAGGTTTGTAGTCTCCTCACCATATCACTAGGTTTCTAGTCCCCTCACCATAGCAATAGGTTTCTAGTCCCCTCACCATATCACTAGGTTTGTAGTCTCCTCACCATATCAATAGGTTTCTAGTCCCCTCACCATAGCAATAGGTTTCTAGTCCCCTCACCATATCTAGGTTTCTAGTCCCCTCACCATATCTAGGTTTCTAGTCCCCTCACCATATCTAGGTTTCTAGTCCCCTCACCATATCTAGGTTTCTAGTCCCCTCACCATATCTAGGTGTCTAGTCCCCTCACCATAGCAATAGGTTTCTAGTCCCCTCACCATAGCAATAGGTTTCTAGTCCCCTCACCATATCTAGGTTTCTAGTCCCCTCACCATATCTAGGTTTCTAGTCCCCTCACCATAGCAATAGGTTTCTAGTCCCCTCACCATAGCAATAGGTTTCTAGTCCCCTCACCATAGCAATAGGTTTCTATTCCCCTCACCAAAGCACTAGGTTTGTAGTCCCCTCACCATAGCACTAGGTTTGTAGTCTCCTCACCATAGCACTAGGTTTGTAGTCTCCTCACCATAGCACTAGGTTTGTAGTCTCCTCACCATAGCACTAGGTTTGTAGTCTCCTCACCATAGCAATAGGTTTCTAGTCCCCTCACCATATCTAGGTTTCTAGTCCCCTCACCATATCTAGGTTTCTAGTCTCCTCACCATATCTAGGTATCTAGTCTCCTCACCATAGCAATAGGTTTGTAGTCTCCTCACCATATCAATAGGTTTCTAGTCCCCTCACCATATCAATAGGTTTGTAGTCTCCTCACCATATCTAGGTTTCTAGTCCCCTCACCATGTCTAGGTTTCTAGTCTCCTCACCATATCACTAGGTTTCTAGTCCCCTCACCATAGCACTAGGTTTGTAGTCCCCTCACCATAGCACTAGGTTTTTAAGTCTCCTCACCATATCAATAGGTTTCTAGTCTCCTCACCATATCAATAGGTTTCTAGTCCCCTCACCATATCAATAGGTTTCTAGTCCCCTCACCATAGCACTAGGTTTTTAGTCTCCTCACCATATCAATAGGTTTCTAGTCTCCTCACCATATCAATAGGTTTCTAGTCTCCTCACCATATCAATAGGTTTCTAGTCCCCTCACCATAGCACTAGGTATCTAGTCCCCTCACCATATCTAGGTTTCTAGTCCCCTCACCATGTCTAGGTTTCTAGTCTCCTCACCATATCACTAGGTTTCTAGTCCCCTCACCATAGCACTAGGTTTGTAGTCCCCTCACCATAGCACTAGGTTTGTAGTCCCCTCACCATAGCACTAGGTTTGTAGTCTCCTCACCATAGCAATAGGTTTCTAGTCCCCTCACCATAGCACTAGGTTTGTAGTCCCCTCACCATAGCACTAGGTTTGTAGTCCCCTCACCATAGCACTAGGTTTGTAGTCCCCTCACCATAGCACTAGGTTTGTAGTCTCCTCACCATAGCAATAGGTTTCTAGTCCCCTCACCATAGCACTAGGTTTGTAGTCTCCTCACCATAGCAATAGGTTTCTAGTCCCCTCACCATGTCAATAGGTTTCTAGTCCCCTCACCATATCTAGGTTTCTAGTCCCCTCACCATAGCAATAGGTTTGTAGTCTTCTCACCATATCTAGGTTTCTAGTCCCCTCACCATAGCAATAGGTTTCTAGTCCCCTCACCATAGCACTAGGTTTGTAGTCTCCTCACCATAGCAATAGGTTTCTAGTCCCCTCAACCTAGCACTAGTTTTGTAGTCTCCTCACCATAGCAATAGGTTTCTAGTCCCCTCACCATATCTAGGTTTCTAGTCCCCTCACCATAGCACTAGGTTTCTAGTCTCCTCACCATAGCACTAGTTTCTAGTAGTCTAGTAGTCATTTAGGCAGGTTCATTTGGCATTCGTAGGAACAGGGACTATGGTGGTTTGCTTGAAACATATAAGTATTACAGATGGGGCCAGAGTTTGAAAATGTCAGTAAATACACTTGCCAGCTGGTCAGCGCATGCTCTGAGTATGCATCCTGGTAATCCGTCTGGCCCTGAAATATTTACCTGTTTAAAGGTCTTACGCACATTGTCTACGAAGAGCCTAATCACACAGTCATGCAGAACAGCTGAAACTCTGACGCATGGTTCAGTGTTGCTTGCCTCGAAGCGAGCATAGAAGGCATTTCGCTTTTTGGTGGGCTCGCGTCACTGTGCAGCTCTCAGCTGGGTTTCTTTTTGTAATCCGTGATTGTTTGCAAGCCCTGCCACATCTGACGAGTGTCGAGCTGGTGTATTAGGATTCAAACATAGTCCTGCACTGACACTTTGCCTGTTTGATGGTTTGTCGGAGGGCTTAGCGGGATTTCTTATAACCATCCGGATTAGTGTCCTGCTCCCTGCGAGCTGCTCTAGCCTTTAGCTCAGTGCAAATGTTGCCTATAATCCATGGCTTCTGGTTGTCGATATGTACGTATGATCACTGTGGAGACAACATCGTCAATAGACTTAATAATGAAGATGGTGACTGATGTGGTAACATATTCCAGTCTGTGCTAGCGAAACAGTCTTGTAATTTAGCATCCGCTTAATCTGACCACATCCGAATTAAGTGCGTCACTGGTACTTCCTGTTTGAGCTTTTGCTCAGCAGGAATCAGGACGATAGAGTTATGGTCTGTTTGCCAAATGGAGGGCGGGGGAGAGCAAAAAATGCATCGCTGTGTGTGTAGTAAAGGTGATATAGAGTTTTTAACCCTCTATTTGCACAGGTGACATGCTGGTAGAAATGAGGTGAAACTTATTTCAGTTTTCCTGCATTAAATTCACCGGACACTAGGAGCGCCACCTCCGGATAAGCATTTTCTTGTTTGCTTATGGCCCTATACGGCTAGTTGTGTGAGGTCTTTGTACCAACATCGGTGTGCGATGGTAAATAGACAGCTACGAAAAATACTGTCTTGGTAAATAGTATGGTCTACAGCTTATCATGAGGTACTCCAACTCAGGCGAGCAGAACCTAGAGACTTCCTAGATATTAGAGATTGCGCATCAGCTATAGTTAATAAAGAGACACACCCCCCCCCCCCTCCCAATCTTACCGTACTCTGCAGTTCTTTCCTGCTAATGCGTAGAAAACCCAGCTAACTGGATATTATCCATGTCCTGGTTCAGCCATGACTCCGAGAAGCATAGTGTATTACAGTTCTTAATGTCCCGTTGATAAGATAGTCTCAAACGGAGAACATCTGCCAATAGAACAGAGGGTAGTGACGATTTATTAATTCACAGCCGTAGTCTCATCAGGGTGCACGGGCGCCCGGCCTATATAGAGCAGTCTTCGCCTCCTTCAAGTGTCAGGGATTAAGGCCTGGTCAGGGATATTCAATGACTTTCGCCTGCGACTCATTGAAGTGGAAGTCCTCGTCCAAATAGAGGTGATAGCAGTTCTGTTGTCCAGAAGCATTTTTTCGATCATGAGCTCGTTTTGGAAACATTAAGCACAAAAATACGATCAGCACCAAAAAAATACACAAAAAAAAATCACAGTTGGTCAGGAGCCCGTAAAATGGACGCCATCGCGTGAGGCCAGCCATTGCATGTTTGAAAATCAGCAGTTTGATAGCAGAACGGGTGTTTGGGAATCTAAGAGTTGGGCTTGGAGTGAGCTTTTCCCACTGGATGACAGGTCCAGGAAGGAAGGAACCTCTGGCCTTTATTTATAACACATAGTTTCATCTGTGGGATTTTCAAAGGGTGGAGGCTTTGGCTTTTTCCCATTCCATAGCGTTTGTTTTGGCTTTTTTTTGTGAGTCTCTGACAATGTATTGGTTTCCGGAGCGACACTTCTCTAGGCCCGCGTTCCCTAGGATGGTGTTTACTACTTAAAAGACTGCTGAAGTGTTATTGTTGGACATGGAGAGTGTGATGGGGTTTATACGATTGTTTCTTGTCCTCTGACTATTTTCCAATAAGGTCCACCTAGAGAAGGATAGTGAAAAATGACCTTGGCATTCAGACCATGAAACAATTGTATGTTGAAAGGGGGTCTCTGGTGTGGCAAATCATTAGTCTTTCTGTCGAAAATATCCTTTGTTTTTTTCCTAGTGAAATTCCACGTGAGCTATTTAACTTGGATTAGAACAACTGAGAGACAGTAATGGATGTGTTGTTCTATTGTACGGGATAACACATAATAAACATCTGTATAGTTCATCCTTTGTTGAAAGGGGACAGAAAGTTAGTATTTAAACACACAGAGATACACACACACACACACACACACACAGCTTGTCCCTTTTTATTTATTTATTTATTTCACCTTTATTTAACCAGGTAGGCAAGTTGATAACAATTTCTCATTTACAGTGCCTTGCGAAAGTATTCGGCCAACTTGAACTTTGCGACCTTTTGCCACATTTCAGGCTTCAAACATAAAGTTATAAAACTGTATTTTTTTGTGAAGAATCAACAACAAGTGGGACACAATCATGAAGTGGAACGACATTTATTGGATATTTCAAACTTTTTTAACAAATCAAAAACTGAAAAATTGGGCGTGAAAAATTATTCAGCCCCCTTAAGTTAATACTTTGTAGCGCCACCTTTTGCTGCGATTACAGCTGTAAGTCGCTTGGGGTATGTCTCTATCAGTTTTGCACATTGAGAGACTGACATTTTTTCCCATTCCTCCTTGCAAAACAGCTCGAGCTCAGTGAGGTTGGATGGAGAGCATTTGTGAACAGCAGTTTTCAGTTCTTTCCACAGATTCTCGATTGGATTCAGGTCTGGACTTTGACTTGGCCATTCTAACACCTGGATATGTTTATTTTTGAACCATTCCATTGTAGATTTTGCTTTATGTTTTGGATCATTGTCTTGTTGGAAGACAAATCTCCGTCCCAGTCTCAGGTCTTTTGCAGACTCCATCAGGTTTTCTTCCAGAATGGTCCTGTAATTGGCTCCATCCATCTTCCCATCAATTTTAACCATCTTCCCTGTCCCTGCTAAAGAAAAGCAGGCCCAAACCATGATGCTGCCACCACCATGTTTGACAGTGGGCATGGTGTGTTCAGGGTGATGAGCTGTGTTGCTTTTACGCCAAACATAACGTTTTGCATTGTTGCCAAAAAGTTCAATTTTGGTTTCATCTGACCAGAGCACCTTCTTCCACATGTTTGGTGTGTCTCCCAGGTGGCTTGTGGCAAACAACACTTTTTATGGATATCTTTAAGAAATGGCTTTCTTCTTGCCACTCTTCCATAAAGGCCAGATTTGTGCAATGTACGACTGATTGTTGTCCTATGGACAGAGTCTCCCACCTCAGCTGTAGATCTCTGCAGTTCATCCAGAGTGATCATGGGCCTCTTGGCTGCATCTCTGATCAGTCTTCTCCTTGTATGAGCTGAAAGTTTAGAGGGACGGCCAGGTCTTGGTAGATTTGCAGTGGTCTGATACTCCTTCTATTTCAATATTATCGCTTGCACAGTGCTCCTTGGGATGTTTAAAGCTTGGGAAATCTTTTTGTATCCAAATCCGGCTTTAAACTTCTTCACAACAGTATCTCGGACCTGCCTGGTGTGTTCCTTGTTCTTCATGATGCTCTCTGCGCTTTTAACGGACCTCTGAGACTATCACAGTGCAGGTGCATTTATACGGAGACTTGATTACACACAGGTGGATTGTATTTATCATCATTAGTCATTTAGGTCAACATTGTATCATTCAGAGATCCTCACTGAACTTCTGGAGAGAGTTTGCTGCACTGAAAGTAAAGGGGCTGAATAAATTTGCACGCCCAATTTTTTAGTTTTTGATTTGTTAAAAAAGTTTGAAATATCCAATAAATGTCGTTCCACATCATGATTGTGTCCCACTTGTTGTTGATTCTTCACAAAAAAATAAAGTTTTATATCTTTATGTTTGAAGCCTGAAATGTGGCAAAAGGTCGCAAAGTTCAAGGGGGCCGAATACTTTCGCAAGGCACTGTACAATTGCGACCTGGCCAAGATAAAGCTTTGACGGCTGTCCCAGGCCTAGTCACCGGTGGCACCATCAACCATCATTAAGCCAAGACAGCGGGTGACAAATTAGCCCATCATCAAAGGCCATATAATTTGGAAGCTGTATCATCCGAGGACAAACAGTGGTGTCAGCTGACACTGTCAACCTATCAACCTCTCCCCTCAGGGGATAGGACCACCCATACACACCCCCATACCCAATCACAGCCTTCCCTCTAGGGGAAGTTGCCCATACATGCTGATCTTGGGTCAGTTTTTCATTTCTACCACTAATGTCTACGGTTAGGATTGGGGGAGAGGAAGCTCTTCCCAGTTCTGTACTTGGGGGAAACTTCCCCCCCCCAGAAGCATCACGGAAAGGCCCTTTCAACTTGTTAACTGAACTCAACCTATGTCACCTTAGTCATGGGTGTCACGCTCCTTGTCAAAGCTAAGGTAATTGGTTCCTCACAGGGTTACAACACAATCAGCTTTCTTCTCACCAGTGTGGGTCAGTTGACTGGTGTAACTTACATTTCTCTTGCCCTCAATGGTCTTTGGGGGATTTATTAAGGTCTGAAGGTTTGTACGTATGAGTGATGGACTGTAGCTTCACGTAGCTTCTTATGCTTCACAAAGTCGTGGCTGAACGACAACATTGTAACGACGTTCGTCTGTAGGAGGAGAAGCGGACCAAAAAGCAGCATGGTGGTTATTCATGTTCTTTAATGGAAAACTGAACGATACATGAAATAACTCAAATCTACAAAACAACAAACGGAACGTGAAAACCTATACAGCCTATCCTGTGACAACAAACACAGTGACAGGAACAATCACCCACAAACACACAGTGAAACCCAGGCTACCTAAGTATGATTCTCAATCAGAGACAACTAATGACACCTGCCTCTGATTGAGAACCATACTAGGCCGAAAACATAGAAATGCCCCAAAACATAGAAAAACAAACATAGACTGCCCACCCAACTCACGCCCTGACCATACTAAATAAATACAAAACAACAGAAATAGAGGTCAGAACGTGACAGTACCCCCCCCCCAAAGGTGCGGACTCCGGCCGCAAAACCTTGACCTATAGGGGAGGGTCTGGGTGGGCGTCTGTCCGCGGTGGCGGCTCTGGCGCGGGACGCGGACCCCACTTCACCATTGTCTTAGTCCGCCTTATTGTCCGCCTCCCTGGCTTACTCACCATGGCCACCCCTCTCAATGACCCCACTGGACAGAGGGGCTGCTCGGGACAGAGGGGCAGCTCGGGACAGAGGGGAAGCAGCTGCTCGGGACAGAGGGACAACTGCTCGGGACAGAGGGGCAGCTGCTCGGGACAGAGGGGCGATAGCAGCTCGGGACAGAGGGGCGATAGCAGCTCGGGACAGAGGGGCGATAGCAGCTCGGGACAGAGGGGCGATAGCAGCTCGGGACAGAGGGGCGGCAGCAGCTCGGGACAGAGGGGCGGCAGCAGCTCGGGACAGAGGGGCAGCTGCTCGGGACAGAGGGACAGCTGCTCGGGACAGAGGGACAGCTGCTCGGGACAGAGGGACAGCTGCTCGGGACAGAGGGACAGCTGCTCGGGACAGAGGGGCGGCAGCAGCTCGGGACAGAGGGGCGGCAGCAGCTCGGGACAGAGGGGCGACAGCTGCTCGGGACAGAGGGGCGGCAGCTGCTCGGGACAGAGGGGCAGCTGCTCGGGACCGAGGGACAGCTGCTCGGGACAGAGGGGCGGCAGCTGCTCTGGACAGAGGGGCAGCTGCTCGGGCGGCCCCTGGCTGACTGACGGCACTGGCGGCCCCTGGCTTACTGGCGGCCCCTGGCTGACTGGCGGCACTGGCGGCCCCTGGCTTACTGGCGGCCCCTGGCTTACTGGCGGCACTGGCGGCCCCTGGCTGACTGGCGGCACTGGCGGCCCCTGGCTGACTGGCGGCACTGGCGGCCCCTGGCTGACTGGCGGCACTGGCGGCCCCTGGCTGACTGGCGGCACTGGCGGCCCCTGGCTGACTGGCGGCACTGGCGGCCCCTGGCTGACTGGCGGCACTGGCGGCCCCTGGCTGACTGGCGGCACTGGCGGCCCCTGGCTGACTGGCGGCACTGGCGGCTCCTGGCAGACGGGCGGCACTGGCGGCTCCTGGCAGACGGGCGGCACTGGCGGCTCCTGGCAGACGGGCGGCGCTGGGCAGACGGGCAGCACTGGCGGCGCTGGGCAGACGGGCAGAACTGGCGGCGCTGGGCAGACGGGCGGCACTGGCGGCGCTGGGCAGACGGGCGGCACTGGGCAGATGGGCGGCACTGGGCAGACGGGCGGCACTGGCGGCGCTGGGCAGACGGGCGGCACTGGCGGCGCTGGAGAGGAGGAAGGCTCTGGAACCGCCGGACTGACGGGCGGCACTGGCGGCGCTGGGCAGACGGGCGGCGTTGGCGGCGCTGGGCTGACGAGCGGCACTGGCGGCGCTGGAGAGGAGGAAGGCTCTGGAAGCGCCGGACTGAGTAGCTCTCGTAGCGCCGAACAGGCGGGAGACTCCGGCAGCGCTGGAGAGGAGAGAGCCCCTGCAAGGATGGGCCGGAGAGACAGCCTGGTACGGGGAGCTGCCACCGGAGGGCTGGTGCGTCGAGGTGGTGACGTATAGACCGGGCCGTGCAGGCGCACTGGAGCTCTTGAGCACCGAGCCTGCCCAACCTTACCCGGTTGAATGGTCCCGGTCGCCCTGCCAGTGCAGCGAGGTGGAATAGCCCGCACTGGGCTATGCAGGCGAACCGGGGACACCGTGCGCAAGGCTGGTGCCATGTAAGCCGGCCCAAGGAGACGCACTGGAGACCAGATGCGTAGAGCCGGCTTCATGGCACTTGGCTCGATGCCCACTCTAGCCCGGCCGATACGCGGAGCTGGAATGTACTGCACCGGGCTGTGCACCCGCACTGGGGACACCGTGCGCTCCACAGCATAACACGGTGCCTGCCCGGTCTCTCTAGCCCCCCGGTAACCACAGGAAGTTGGCTCAGGTCTCCTACCTGGCGTAGCCATACTCCCTGTTAGCCCCCCCCCAAGAAATTTTTGGGGCTGACTCCCGGGCTTCCTTGCCAACCGTGTTCCCTCATATCGCCGGCTCCTCTCTCCGGCTGCCTCTGCTCTCCTCGCTGCCTCCACCTGTTCCCATGGAAGGCGATCCTTTCCCGCCAGGATCTCCTCCCATGTGTAGCAACCCTTGCCGTCCAACACATCATCCCAAGTCCATTCCTCCTTGTGCCGCTGTTGCCCGTTACCACGCCGCTTGGTCCTGTTGCGGTGGGTGATTCTGTAAGGGCGTTCGTCTGTAGGAGGAAGAGAAGCGGACCAAAGCGCAGCGTGGTGGTTGTTCATATTTTAATAAATCACTACACATGAACAAACTAACGAAAACAAGAAAAGTGAGAACGCAAAACAGTCCTATCCTGTGACGACAAACACAGTGACAGGAACAATCACCCACAAACACACAGTGAAACCCAGGCTACCTAAGTATGATTCTCAATCAGAGACAACTAATGACACCTGCCTCTGATTGAGAACCATACTAGGCCGAAAACATAGAAATGCCCCAAAACATAGAAAAACAAACATAGACTGCCCACCCAACTCACGCCCTGACCATACTAAATAAATACAAAACAACAGAAATCGAGGTCAGAACGTGACAAACATGATCAACATACAGCTGGCTGGTCATACGCTGTATCGCCAGGACAGAACAGTGGTGTCTCGTAAGACAAGGGGCGGCGGACTATGTATTTTTTGTAAATAACAGCTGGTGCATGATATCTAAGAAACTAAAATCCGTTTTACCAAATTCATATCAGCATGTTAAATGTGCAACCAGAGGGGAAATAAATAACTTTGGCCCACCTTTACTCCACACACAGAGACGCATACAAAGTTCTCCCTCACCCTCCATTGGGCAAATCTGACCATAATTCTATCCTCCTGATTACTGTATACAAGAAAAAATGAAAGCAGGAAGCACCAGTGACTCAATCAATAAAAAAGTGGTCAGTGAAGAAGATGCAAAACTACAGGACTGTTTTGACAGCACAGACTGGAAAATGTTCTGGGATTCCTCCGATGGCGTTGAGGAGTACACCACATCAGTCATTGGCTTCATCAATAAGTGAGTTGATGACGTCATCCCCACATCAACCGTAAGTACATACCCCAACCTGAAGCCAGGCATCATCCACCCTGAGCTTAAGGCTAGAGCTGCCGCTTTCAAGGAGTGGGACTCTAACCCGGAAGCTTATAAGAAATCTTGCTATGCCCTCCGACGAACCATCAAACAGGCAAAGAGTCAATACAGGACTAAGATCGAATCGTACTACACTGGATCTGACACTCGTCTGATGTGGCAGGACTTGCAAACCATTACAGACTACAAATGGAAGCACAACTGAGATCTGCCCAGTGACACGAGCCTACCAGACATGCTAAACTACTTCTATGCTCGCTTTGAGGCAAATAACACTGAAACATGCATGAGAGCACCAGCTGTACTGGAAGACTGTGTGATCACGCTCTCCGCAACCTCTGTGAGTAAGACCTTTAAACAGGTCAACATTCACAAGGTTGCAGAGCCAGACGGATTACCAGGACTTGCACTGCGAGCGTGCGCTGACCAATTGCCGTGTTTTCACTGACATTTTCAACCTCTACCTGTCCGAGTCTGTAATACCAACATGTTTCAAGCAGACCACCATAGTCCCTGTGCCCAAGAACACTACGATAACCTTCCTAAATGACTACCGACACGTAGCACTCATGTCTGTAGCCATGAAGTGCTTTGAAAGACTGGTCATGGCTCACATCAACACCATTATCCCAGAAACCGTAAACCCACTCCAATTTGCATACCACCCCAACAAATCCACAGATGACGCAATCTCTATTGCACTCCACACTGCCCTTTCCCACCTGGACAAAAGGAACACCTATGTGAGAATGCTATTCATTGACTACAGCTCAGCATTCAACACCATAGTGCCCTCAAAACTCATCAATAAGCTAAAGACCTTGGAACTACTCACCTCCCTCTGCAACTGGATCCTGTACTTCCTGACGGGCCACCCCCAGGTGGTAAGGGTAGGGAACAACACATCCGCCATGCTGATCCTCAACACAGGGTCCCCTCAAGGGTGCGTGCTCAGTGTCCTCCTGTACTCCCTGTTCACTCATGACTGCACGACCAGGCATGACTCCAACACCATCATTAAGTTTGCCGATGACACAACAGTGGTAGGCCTGATCACCGACAACAACGAGACAGTCTATAGGGAGGGGATTAGAGACCTGGTCGTGTGGTGCCAGGACAACAATCTCTCCCTCAACATAATCAAGACAAAGGAGATGATTGTGGACTTCAGGAAAAAGAGGAACGAGCATCCTGACTGGTTGCATCACTGCCTGGTATGGCAACTGCTCGGCCTCCGACCGCAAGGCACTACAGAGGGTAGTGTGTATGGCCCAGTACATCCCTGGGTTCAAGCTTCCTGCCATCCAGGTGGTGTTAGAGGAAGGCCCTAGTCCAAGCCACCCTAGTCATAGACTGTTCTCTCTGCTATCACTTGGCAAGCGGTACAGGAGCGCCAAGTCTAGGTCCAAGAGGCTTCTAAACAAGCTATAAGACTCCTGAACTTCTAATCAAATGGTTACCCAGATTATTTGCATTGTGCCCCCCTTCTACACCGCTGCTACTCTCTGTTGTTATCTATGCATAGTCACTTTAATTACTCTACCTACATATACACGAACTAACCAGTGCCCCCTCACATTGACTCTGTACCGGTACCCCCCTGTATATAGTCTCACTATTGTTATTTTACTGCTGCTCTTTAATTACTTGTTACTTTTATTTTTGCTACATGCATTGTTGGTTGGGGCTTGTAAGTAAGCATTTCACTGTAATATCTACACCTGAACTAAGACCATTCCTAACTACTTAGAACCAATCCTATCTAATTAGTACCAATTAAGTTCAATCCTAACTACTAAGTACCAATTTTTATTTTACCTTTATTTAACTAGGCAAGTCAGTTAAGAACAAATTCTCATTTTCAATGACTGCCTAGGAACAGTCGGTTAACTGCCTTGTTCAGGGGCAGAACGACAGATTTTTACGTTGTCAGCTTGTGGATTCGATCTTGCAACCTTTCGGTTACTGGTCCAACGCTCTAACCACTAGACTACCTGCGGCCCCAATTAAGACCATTCCTACTTAGTACCAATTAAGGTCAATCCAGCTACTTAGTACCAATTAAGGTTATTTCCTTTTGCCACGTAATTTCTAAGTTGCAGCCTGTACAAATACAAACTTCACCTAAAAATGACAAATAACAAATGACAAAATATCTTAGTAAGCAGGAAAGCAGCTCAGCTGGTGCGTATCACTCCGCTCCTGATACCATAAAAATAGAATGAGTTTACCAGTCAAATTGCCATGGTTAAAGCACCCAAGACCGTTCTATTCATTATATTTCTATGCCTGACACACTCCTGTCCTCCTCCACCCTGCATGGCGCTGCTTAAATTCATTAAGAAAAGGTGCCAGTTACCATTAGACCCTGGAGAAATCAAATGAGGCAAATTAAAGACTTAGTTTTGTTTTAGGTAATTCTGAGAGGGGATGGCTGCTGTGGGAACTGGGGTGGGGTGGGGGGGAGGGCTGGAGGGGGGGATGTAAACAAGATGGTGATGTCTGATAAAAGGGCTCCAATGACAAATTGCTGATCGTGTCTAGGGATAGAGGTGAGTGAGGAAGTAAATTGATTAGCCTTTTTATTTTTTACCCAAAACATCCATCTTGGGAGTGGTGGGCTGAGGCATGGAGGGAGGTAGGGATGGAGGGAGGGGGTAAATTAGCTGGGATCCACCCTCGCTGACGTACTGATTGCTCCGGGGGGCCATGAACAGAAAAAATGGCCCGCTCTGCTCGTTTATACCCTGGCACACATATACACGCTCGCACAGACACACACACTCACTGAAACCCTTGTACACACACACACACACACACACACACACACACAGACACACACACTCACTGAAACCCTTGTACACACACACACACACACACACACACACACACACACACATACAGTGCCTTGCGAAAGTATTCGGCCCCCTTGAACTTTGCGACCTTTTGCCACATTTCAGGCTTCAAACATAAAGATATAAAACTGTATTTTTTTGTGAAGAATCAACAACAAGTGGGACACAATCATGAAGTGGAACGACATTTATTGGATATTTCAAACTTTTTTAACAAATCAAAAACTGAAAAATTGGGCGTGCAAAATTATTCAGCCCCCTTAAGTTAATACTTTGTAGCGCCACCTTTTGCTGCGATTACAGCTGTAAGTCGCTTGGGGTATGTCTATCAGTTTTGCACATTGAGAGACTGATTTTTTTTCCCATTCCTCCTTGCAAAACAGCTCGAGCTCAGTGAGGTTGGATGGAGAGCATTTGTGAACAGCAGTTTTCAGTTCTTTCCACAGATTCTCGATTGGATTCAGGTCTGGACTTTGACTTGGCCATTCTAACACCTGGATATGTTTATTTTTGAACCATTCCATTGTAGATTTTGCTTTATGTTTTGGATCATTGTCTTGTTGGAAGACAAATCTCCGTCCCAGTCTCAGGTCTTTTGCAGACTCCATCAGGTTTTCTTCCAGAATGGTCCTGTATTTGGCTCCATCCATCTTCCCATCAATTTTAACCATCTTCCCTGTCCCTGCTGAAGAAAAGCAGGCCCAAACCATGATGCTGCCACCACCATGTTTGACAGTGGGGATGGTGTGTTCAGCTGTGTTGCTTTTACGCCAAACATAACGTTTTGCATTGTTGCCAAAAAGTTCAATTTTGGTTTCATCTGACCAGAGCACCTTCTTCCACATGTTTGGTGTGTCTCCCAGGTGGCTTGTGGCAAACTTTAAACGACACTTTTTATGGATATCTTTAAGAAATGGCTTACTTCTTGCCACTCTTCCATAAAGGCCAGATTTGTGCAATATACGACTGATTGTTGTCCTATGGACAGAGTCTCCCACCTCAGCTGTAGATCTCTGCAGTTCATCCAGAGTGATCATGGGCCTCTTGGCTGCATCTCTGATCAGTCTTCTCCTTGTATGAGCTGAAAGTTTAGAGGGACGGCCAGGTCTTGGTAGATTTGCAGTGGTCTGATACTCCTTCCATTTCAATATTATCGCTTGCACAGTGCTCCTTGGGATGTTTGAAGCTTGGGAAATCTTTTTGTATCCAAATCCGGCTTTAAACTTCTTCACAACAGTATCTCGGACCTGCCTGGTGTGTTCCTTGTTCTTCATGATGCTCTCTGCGCTTTTAACGGACCTCTGAGACTATCACAGTGCAGGTGCATTTATACGGAGACTTGATTACACACAGGTGGATTGTATTTATCATCATTAGTCATTTAGGTCAACATTGGATCATTCAGAGATCCTCACTGGACTTCTGGAGAGAGTTTGCTGCACTGAAAGTAAATGGGCTGAATAATTTTTCACGCCCAATTTTTCAGTTTTTGATTTGTTAAAAAAGTTTGAAATATCCAATAAATGTCGTTCCACTTCATGATTGTGTCCCACTTGTTGTTGATTCTTCACAAAAAAATACAGTTTTATATCTTTATGTTTGAAGCCTGAAATGTGGCAAAAGGTCGCAAAGTTCAAGGGGGCCGAATACTTTCGCAAGGCACTGTATATTGAAAGATGTGTTTCCTGAGTTAATTAAGCAATTAAGATCCCATCTTAATAAAAATACTGGGCAGGCCATTATTTTGGCTATGCCCCCATAGGATGGCAATGCCCCTTATCCACCGGGCACGAGTGGTCACTGAATGCTTTGATGAGCATGAAAACTATATGACATGGCCGTTTGAGTCACCAGCTCACGACCCAGTTGAAAGTGTATGGTAGATTCTGGAGCGGTGCCTGAGACGGCGTTTTCCACCACCATCAACAAAACACCAAATGATGGAATTTCTCATGACAGAATATTTCCAATCGATTTCAAGACATTTGTAGAATCTAAAACAAAGGTGCATTGAAGCCGTTCTGGCTCGTGGTGGTCCAAGTGGGGCGGCAAGTGTAGCCTAGTGGTTAGAGCGTTGGACTAGTAACCGAAAGGTTGCAAGTTCAAATCCCCGAGCTGACAAGGTACAAATCTGTCATTTTGCACCTGAACAAGGCAGTTAACTCACTGTTCCTAGGCCGTCATTGAAAATAAGAATTTGTTCTTGACTGACTTGCCTCGTTAAATAAAGATAAAATAAAAACTTCCTTTCATAAGACACCATGTTAGTGTTACTTTTATTTTGGCAGGTACCTACTGTACATACTGTACATACTGTACATACACTCCCCTAAAAGTTTATTTGGACATTGAAGCTAAAACTTTTAATTCGGCTCTATACTCCAGCATTTTGGATTTGAAATCATGTGTTTTATACAAGGCGACAGACAGAATGTCACTTTTTACTTGAGGCTATTATCACACGTAAAAGAAGTGTTCAGTAAATGTGACTTCAAAATGACACAGGACATTATTTACCATTTCATTTCTATTGAGTACAAAATAATCCAAAACACAACCAAAACAAACTGCAAATACATCCACGTTTCTACATCACAAGCTTGATGTGGTCATTTGCATGCTAGGAATAAGGGAGCAAATACTCAACCTTTGACTAAATTGAATACACTATAAGGGAATTTGTCCAAATAGTTATGACACCTTCAAATAGAGGGGACTAGTTAAATAGTGTGTTTTCATTTCTAAAGAGTTAAACAGATATGCATAAAACATATAAATAAATAAACAAATAAATAAATGATGACATTATGTTCTGTCGCCTAAAATCCAAAATGTCAGTTTTGTACACACACACACACACACACACACACACACACACACACACACACACACACACACACACAGCAGAGTTAGAAGTGATCAGACTCTTTACCAATCATCACTTGTCTTTTAAAAAGTCAACTCTTTTCTCACGGTAGGTTCTTGTCATGACATTTTGATGAAACGTCTGAAAATCGTTAAACCCTATCAGCCTTAAAACGTCCCACTTCTTTAAAACGTACTGTTTGTTCATTTCCCTATTTCCCATTAGTTACTGTTTCTCTGCTTATTTCAGGTTGTGCCACAGGAATTAATACTTAATCCCAAATCAACATATTATCTTTCAATATCTATTAAAGACCAATTTAATGCATGATTGTTATATTTGTGACTAATAATCAATGGTTTATACTGTATGTATGAACAGATTTTAAAAAAAATAACAGACTTGATAAATATCTGATTTTAAATTAAATGTAATGTATGCACACATGAATGTACCTTGCCCATTTTTTTACCTTTGGGGGGGGGGGGGGGGGTTGGGCCCACATTAGTTAAAAATCTGCAATTACTTACAGTTGCTCAATATCTTTCCCCTTTAGATCAGCCGCACAGAAAGGTTTCTGCGTGGCTTGTTGAACGGTAAAGGTTTGGCTTTGGAGGCAGACTCCTTTCATATTTCAGTCCAGTGAGATATACCTTTGTTGATGATTTGGCAGTAATGCATAATGTTAAGAGCGCTCAATAGCCCGTAGTGCATAGATTCTACTGACAGGAAACCGTTTCTAGGGATTTCTCATTTCTCTCTGGATGTCTTTTTCAATGGCTTTTTTCCCCCCAAAACCTAACTAGCATAACATGTCACGGGTCGGGTTCTGTATCGCTCCAAAATGATTAAGTCAAGTATTTAAAGTAACAAAACATTTGCGACACCTTCCTAATATTGAGTTGCACCCCTTTTTTTTGCCCTCGGAACTGGGCATGGACTCTACGCGGTGACGATATCGTTCCACAGGGATGCTGGTCCATGTTGACTCTACACGGTGACGATGGCGTTCCACAGGGATGCTGGTCCATGTTGACTCTACACGGTGACGATAGCTTTCCACAGGGATGCTGGTCCATGTTGACTCTACACGGTGACGATGGCGTTCCACAGGGATGCTGAACCATCTTGACTCTACACGGTGACGATGGCGTTCCACGGGGATGCTGGTCCATGTTGACTCTACACGGTGACGATGGCATTCCACAGGGATGCTGATCCATGCTGACTCTACACGGTGACGATGGCGTTCCACATGGATGCTGGTCCATGTTGACTCTACACGGTGACGATAGCGTTCCACAGGGATGCTGGTCCATGTTGACTCTACACGGTGACGATGGCGTTCCACAGGGATGCTGGTCCATGTTGACTCTACACGGTGACGATAGCGTTCCACAGGGATGCTGGTCCATGTTGACTCTACACGGTGACGATAGCGTTCCACAGGGATGCTGGTCCATGTTGACTCTACACGGTGACGATAGCGTTCCACAGGGATGCTGGTCCATGTTGACTCTACACGGTGACGATAGCGTTCCACAGGGATGCTGGTCCATGTTGACTCTACACGGTGACGATAGCGTTCCACAGGGATGCTGGTCCATGTTGACTCTACACGGTGATGATAGCGTTCCACAGGGATGCTGGTCCATGTTGACTCTACAAGGTGTCGAAAGCATTCCACAGGGATGCTGGTCCATGTTGACTCTAATGCTTCCCACAGTTGTGTCAAATTGGCTGGATGTCCTTTGGGTGGTGGACCATTCTTGATACACACGGGAAACTGTTGAGTGTGAAAAATTCACTTTTTTGTTGGTTACTATGTGATTCCGTACGTGTTATTTCATAGTTTTGATGTTATTCTATTATTCTACAATGTATAGTAAAAATAAAGAAAACTCTGGAATGAGGAGGTGTATCCAAACTTTCGACTGGTACTGTGTGTATATAAATGTATATATATATATAGAGAGAGAGAATAATATTACAATGCAAAACGCAATGTATATATATATATATATATATATATATATATATATATATGCAACTCATTTATATATATATATATATATATATATATATATTGTCACGCCCTGGCCTTAGTTATCTTTGTTTTCTTTATTATTTTGGTTAGGCCAGGGTGTGACATGGGTGATTTATGTGTTTACTTGTCTAGGGGTTTTTGTAGATTTATGGGGTTGTGTTCAGTTTTTGTTGTCTAGGTAAGTCTATGGTTGCCTAGAGTGGTTCTCAATCAGAGGCAGGTGTTTATCGTTGTCTCTGATTGGGAACCATATTTAGGCAGCCATATTCTCTGGGTATTTTGTGGGTGATTGTTTCCTGTCTTCCTTGCACCAGTTAGGACTGTTACGGTTTTCGCGGTTATTGTTTTGTAGTTTGTTTGAGTTTTCTTATTAAAAAACCATGAACTATAACCACGCTGCGTTTTGGTCCGCCTCTCCTTCCCAGGAAGAAAGCCGTGACATATACATACATTGCGTTTTGCAGTTCTAGGGAAACAATTGCGAGCACATTTTAACGACTCATCGACTCCCGTGAAGTATCTTCGTTATTATATTCATTCATTTTTTTTTAGACAATTTTCCACCTGGCCAAGAGTAAAATCATTCTAATTCTTTTCCTGTACTGTGATGGTGGTGTGTGTGATTGGAGAAGTCCTGGTTCGTTAAGCCTGTGGCCTGGGGGCTTGTTTGCATTAATGGAATAGATCAATAGACCTCTCTTCCCACTGCCTTACAGTAAAGGTGCTTAAGTATTTATGAATTAATTGACTTCCTCCATCCAAATAAGAGCCCATCGTGTGAGTCGGGATGCGGACGGAGGTCACAGGCTCTCTGGGTATTGGGGGGTAATAAATATGCACTTTTTTTTTTACCGCACAATAACCTATGGCAGCTACCACAGCATAATTTATGGGCGTGGAGCTGCCCAAGATGGAAGGATAAGGCCACTCCAAATATTGTTTGGATGTCCTTTGAATTTTTAGCAAGGCACTTATAGTACATCAATTTATGTTATTTTTTACCTTTATTTAACTAGGCAAGTCAGTTAAGAACAAATTCTTATTTTCAATGACGGCCTAGGAACAGTGGGTTAACTGCCTGTTCAGGGGCAGAATGACAGATTTGTACCTTGTCAGCTTGGGGGTTGGAACTTGCAACCTTCCGGTTACTAGTCCAACTCTCTAACCACTAGGCTACCCTGCCGCCCCATCGTAATTATAAAATGGTTGAAATAAAGAACAGAGAATGTGTATCATTCTCTACAGTATGTTGAGAGGTGAATAAAGTTTCCAGAAACTATTCTTTCAAAAAGATGGCTAGCTGAGGCAAAATTATTATTAAAAGCACCAATTTTGTCTATTATGGGTCCAGAGTCATAATCCGCTGAGGCAATGAAGGGAAGTTGATTTCAGAGATTTGACTACTTTCCAGAAGTTCGCTGGATTCCCACTATATTCATATAAACAGTTCAAGAAGCACAGTACCAGACACACCTACTCATTCCAGGGGTTTTCTTTATTTTTACTATTTTTTACAATGTGGAATAATAGTGAAGACATCAAAACTATGACATAACACATGGAATCTTGCAGTAACCAAAAAATTGCTAAACAAATCAAAATATATTTTATATTTGAGATTCTTCAAAGTAGCACCTAGTTGGCATTCTCTCAACCAGCTTCATGAGGTAGTCACCTGGAATGCTTTTCCAACAGTCTTGAAGGAGTTCCCACATATGCTGAGCCATCGTTGGCTGCTTTTCCTTCACTCAGAAGCGTGCTACATTGCAGACCAATCCAAACTCATATCTCGGCATGTCCAGCCCATCAATTATCTCAGCCAATCAAATAAAACTATTCCATATGCAAGCTAAACATTCCCCCTCCCCCAATGTCTTTGACTAAATAATTGATAATAACAATGCTGTTTTCAACTTATATAGCGCTATTCATTACAGAAATACATCTCAAAGTACTGTAAAGCAACAACAACTTAAACAACTTGAAAGTAACTTAACAACAACATTAATCATCATGAGTTAATCGACGGTCAAGAGACTTAAGGTTGAGAAAGATCATGGCTTCAGTGAGGTCAGCGGAGGGAGGTCGTCACCAAAATGTAGAGGCGGGAGCAGACAGGTAGCAACATGTACAGCAACTCTCAGCCTGGGGCGACCTCACTGCACCATGGCAACCACGGAATTGAAGTATTATGTGCGTGTGTGTGTGTGTGTTTGTGTGTGTCCATTTTGACAGATCCATTCTGGTTTGGTGAAGGTCATCCTCATTGTGACAAACGCTGTAATAACTGTGCTGACAGATTGCATTGGAGTCTGTATGTGTTTATTCTCTGCTGTGGTGCTCTGGTGAAAAACCAATCACCCGCCCTAACTCTGTTGTCCCATTCCACTTCAATGGCTGTGCGATGTTCCTGGATATTGGTGAGAACTGGAACAAGCTGTCGTACACATCAATCCAGAGCATCCCAAACGTGCTTAATGGGTGTTGCATGTCATGGAAGAACTGGGACATTTTCAGTTTTCAGTATTTGTGTACAGATCCTTGTGACATAGGGCCGTGCATTATCATGCTGAAATATGAGGTGATGGTGGCAGATGAATGGCATGACAATGGGCCTCAGCATGTCGTCATGGTATCTCTGTGTATTGAGGTCAAGACCCTGGTGAAGATGACGAGCACGCAGACAAGCTTCCCTGAGACGGTTTCTGACAGTTTGTGAAATTCTTCGGAAGTGCAAAACTACAGTTTCATAAGCTGTCCGGGTGGCTGGACTTAGACGATCCCGCAGTGGAAGAAGTCGGATGTGGAGGTCCTGGGCTGGCGTGGTTACATGTGGTTGTGAGGCCGGTTGGACTTACTGTCAAATTCCCCAAAACGACAATATGTTAGAGAAATACATTTTTTTTCCATCAATTCTTTGGCCACAGCTCTGGTGGACATTCTTGCAGTCGTCATGCTAATTGCACACCATCTCAACTTGAGATATCTCCCTCAAAACATGAGACATCTGTGGAATTGTGTTGTGTAACAAAACTGCACATTTAAGAGTGGTCTTTTATTGACGCCAGAACAAGGTGTACCCGTGTAATGACCATGCTGTTTAATCAGCTTCCTGATATGCCACACCTGTCAGGGGGATGGATTTTTTTCGGCAAAGGAGAGATGCTCACTAACAGGAAAACAGAAAACTAACAGGGATGTAAACAAATGCGTGAAGTTGTTTAGTAAAGTGGCAACCCTGAACTGAAACGCAAAAAAAATGTCCCCGCCACAGTTTCGATAAAAAGCTGAGGGATCGGCCTAGATAAACGTAACCACTTTTAAATCCATAGAATACACCATGGATGCATGGACTGACCATCCATGATATAAAAAAATATATAGTTTTAACCATGTTTTTAGGCTATAGAGTGTTTGCATTTGCTTTGTTTACAACGTTGGAGTAAATGTGAAACTGCTAATTTTATTTTCTACTTTCATATGTGGATGTGGAAGTTCACCTTGTGGAAAAAAATCAGGTGAAAATCCCGGTTGATGTTTGACATGTAAAACAACACCTTCAAATGTTAAATACTCCACTTTCACATATGTAATTGCATTTTCACATGTGTAAAACAATCATGTTTAATAATCTAATTTACAGTTTCAGATGTGAAAAACTGACATTCAAATGTGGAATTGCAATTTCACATGAAAAACAATCACGTTTTCACATATGAAACTGCAAATTAGATTATTACACATGATTGTTTTACACATGTGAAAATGCAATTACATATGTGAAAGTGGAGTATTTCACGTGAAACTGCATATCCAATTCTCACATGAAAGTTTTGAACATGTGAAAATGCCATTCCACATGTGAAGCTGCAATTCACATGTGGAGGTGAAAACATGGTGTTCTCCTCAAAAGGTGGTGTTAACATGTGAACTCTAAATATGAGACAGTACATGTGTTGCCATTGTAGAATGTGAATTTAATATTTAGACAAATTACCATATAATTAAAGACTGCTATTCGGGGGGGGGGGAAATGTACAAATATTTTGTATTTATTCTGGGGAGGTTTGGACATATTCACAGTCTGTACTTTAAGCTAAATCATGTGATGTCATCCGTTTGGTTTTGTACGCAGCCCCTGTGCTGAAGGCTCTCTCGACACTTGGGTGGCATCGAGCTGTTAGCCCAGTATAAAGGGGAAACATGTTGAACAAGCTTCTTCCTTGCCACGGTCAAGCGACTTGTGGGAGTAGGTTTGGCAACCAACCACCCAGAGAAAACAGTGTGGCCCGCCGCCACTTGTGACGGAGGGAGAAATTAGAGGCTATGGGGACTCTTTCTCCAAGTGGGGTTGTCTTTCTGCTAAAAACACTGCCCCTAAAATTCATTATATCTCCTCTTTAAAATAATAAGTCTCCTTTTCCTCTAAAGGAATTGCGTTTTACTTTTTTGGGGGGGAAAGATCTTTTTTTTATTTGCCGCTAGGCCTGCCAGTGTCCAGCTGTGGATTTAGGTGAGACCACACCTTTAGCCCTTTAACCCCGACGCAGCAACCAGACAAGAAAACCATATGTGTTTTTAGGAAAACTCGCTTTTAAAAATGCATCTTATACATGTACAGTCGTGGCCAAAAGTTTTGAGAATGACACAAATATTAATTTTCACAAAGTTTGCTGCTTCAGTGTCTTTAGATATTTTTTGTCAGATGTTTCTATGGAATACTGAAGTATAATTATAAGCATTTCATAAGTGTCAAAGGCTTTTATTGACAATTACATGAAGTTGATGCAGAGTCAATATTTGCAGTGTTGACCCTTTTTTTTCAAGACCTCTGCAATCCGCCCTGGCATGCTGTCAATTAACTTCTGGGCCACATCCTGACTGATGGTAGCCCATTCTTGCATAATCAATGCTTGGACTTTGTCAGAATTTGTGGGTTTTTGTTTGTCCACCCGCCTCTTGAGGATTGACCACAAGTTCTCAATGGGATTAAGGTCTGGGGAGTTTCCTGGCCATGGACCCAAAATATAGATGTTTTGTTCCCCGAGCCACTTAGTTATCATGCTCCATCATGCTGCAAAAGGCATTGTTCGTCAACAAACTTTTCCTGGATGGTTGTGAGAAGTCGCTCTCGGGAGGATGTGATGGCAGCATTCGCGTGAAACTGAAAGCGCGAACCACTGCTTTTAATCAGGGCAAGGTGTCTGGTAACATGACCGAATACAAACAGTGCAGCTATTCCCTCTGCAAGGCTATCAAACAAGCTAAGCGTCAGTACAGAGACAAAGTAGAATCTCAATTCAACGGCTCAGACACAAGAGGCATGTGGCAGGGTCTACAGTCAATCACGGACTACAGGAAGAAATCCAACCCAGTCACGGACCAGGATGTCTTGCTCCCAGGCAGACTAAATAACTTTTTTGCCCGCTTTGAGGACAATACAGTGCCACTGACACGGCCCGCAACGAAAACATGCGGTCTCTCCTTCACTGCAGCCGAGGTGAGTAAGACATTTAAACGTGTTAACCCTCGCAAGGCTGCAGGCCCAGACGGCATCCCCAGCCGCGCCCTCAGAGCATGCGCAGACCAGCTGGCCGGTGTGTTTACGGACATATTCAATCAATCCCTATACCAGTCTGCTGTTCCCACATGTTTCAAGAGGGCCACCATTGTTCCTGTTCCCAAGAAAGCTAAGGTAACTGAGCTAAACGACTACCGCCCCGTAGCACTCACTTCCGTCATCATGAAGTGCTTTGAGAGACTAGTCAAGGACCATATCACCTCCACCCTACCTGACACCCTAGACCCACTCCAATTTGCTTACCGCCCAAATAGGTCCACAGACGATGCAATCTCAACCACACTGCACACTGCCCTAACCCATCTGGACAAGAGGAATACCTATGTGAGAATGCTGTTCATCGACTACAGCTCGGCATTTAACAACATAGTACCCTCCAAGCTCGTCATCAAGCTCGAGACCCTGGGTCTCGACCCCGCCCTGTGCAACTGGGTACTGGACTTCCTGACGGGCCGCCCCCAGGTGGTGAGGGTAGGCAACAACATCTCCTCCCCGCTGATCCTCAACACTGGGGCCCCACAAGGGTGCGTTCTGAGCCCTCTCCTGTAATCCCTGTTCACCCATGACTGCGCGGCCACGCACGCCTCCAACTCAATCATCAAGTTTGCGGACGACACAACAGTGGTAGGCTTGATTACCAACAACGACGAGACGGCCTACAGGGAGGAGGTGAGGGCCCTCGGAGTGTGGTGTCAGGAAAATAACCTCACACTCAACGTCAACAAAACAAAGGAGATGATTGTGGACTTCAGGAAACAGCAGAGGGAACACCCCCCTATCCACATCGATGTTACAGTAGTGGAGAGGGTAGCAAGTTTTAAGTTCCTCGGCATACACATCACAGACAAACTGAATTGGTCCACTCACACAGACAGCATCGTGAAGAAGGCGCAGCAGCGCCTCTTCAACCTCAGGAGGCTGAAGAAATTCGGCTTGTCACCAAAAGCACTCACAAACTTCTACAGATGCACAATCGAGAGCATCCTGGCGGGCTGTATCACCGCCTGGTACGGCAAGTGAGGTAGTGAGGTCTGCACAACGCATCACCGGGGGCAAACTACCTGCCCTCCAGGACACCTACACCACCCGATGTTACAGGAAGGCCATAAAGATCATCAAGGACATCAACCACCCGAGCCACTGCCTGTTCACCCCGCTATCATCCAGAAGGCGAGGTCAGTACAGGTGCATCAAAGCTGGGACCGAGAGACTGAAAAACAGCTTCTATCTCAAGGCCATCAGACTGTTAAACAGCCACCACTAACATTGAGTGGCTGCTGCCAACACACTGACACTGACACTGACTCAACTCCAGCCACTTTAATAATGGGAATTGATGGGAAATGATGTAAATATATCACTAGCCACTTTAAACAATGCTACCTTATATAATGTTACTTACCCTACATTATTAATCTCATATGCATACGTATATACTGTACTCTATATCATCAACTGTATCCTTATGTAATACATGTATCACTAGCCACTTTAACTATGCCACTTTGTTTACATACTCATCTCATATGTATATACTGTACTCGATACCATCTACTGTATCTTGCCTATGCTGCGCTGTACCATCACTCATTCATATATCCTTATGTACATATTCTTTATCCCCTTTCACTGTGTATAAGACAGTAGTTTTGGAATTGTTAGTTAGATTACTTGTTGGTTATTACTGCATTGTCGGAACTAGAAGCACAAGCATTTCGCTACACTCGCATTAACATCTGCTAACCATGTGTATGTGACAAATAAAATTTGATTTGATTTGATTTATCATTCTTTATTCATGGCTGTGTTCTTAGGACAAATTGTGAGTGAGCCCACTCCCTTGGCTGAGAAGCAACCCCACACATGAATAGTCTCAGGATGCTTTACTGTTGGCATGATACAGGACTGATGGTAGCAGATGCATTCACACCTGCCTGCTGCCATTCCTGAGCAAGCTCTGTACTGGTGGTACCCCGATCCCGCAGCTGAATCAACTTTAGGAAACGGTCCTAGCGCTTGCTGGACTTTCTTAGGCACCCTGAAGCCTTCTTCACAACAGTTGAACCGCTCTCCTTAAAGTTCTTGATGATCCGATAAATGGTTGATTTAGGTGTAATCTTACTGGCAGCAATATCCTTGCCTGTGAAGCCATTTTTGTGCAAAGCAATGATGACGGCACGTGTTTCCTTGCAGGTAACCATGGTTGACAGAGGAAGAACGATAATTTCAAGCACCACCCTCCTTTTGAAGCTTCCAGTCTGTAATTCGAACTCAATCAGCATGACAGAGTGATCTCCATCCTTCTCCTCGTCAACACTCGCACCTGTGTTAAGGAGAGAATCCCTGACATGATGTCAGCTGGTCCTTTTGTGGCAGGGCTGAAATGCAGTGGAAATGTTTTTTGTGTGATTCAGTTCATTTGCATGGCAAAGAGGGACTTTGCAATTAATTGCAATTCATCTGATCACTCTTCATAACATTCTGGAGTACATGCAAATTGCCATCATACAAACTGAGGCAGCAGACTTTGTGAAAATTAATATTTGTGCCATTCTCAAAACCTTTGGCCACAACTGTATAGTGCGTCTTCTCCCTAGGAGTAAATTAAATAACAGTTCACATCCTCCACCACTAATACCAGCCACCTACATTGAAAATTAAACTTGTGGATATGAATATTGTTAATAAATACTGCATACTATTAATAAATACTGCATACTGTTAATAAATACCGCATACTATTAATAAATACTGCATACTGTTAATAAATACTGCATACTGTTAATAAATACTGCATACTATTAATAAATACTGCATACTGTTAATAAATACTGCATACTGTTAATAAATACTGCATACTGTTAATAAATACTGCATACTGTTAATAAATACTGCATACTATTAATAAATACTGCATACTGTTAATAAATACTGCATACTGTTAATAAATACTGCATACTATTAATAAATACTGCATACTGTTAATAAATACTGAATACTATTAATAAATACTGAATACTGTTCATGTTCATTCCAGGATCAACTCAGTGTTCAGAATGTATTAACAGTGTTCGCGTTCAGTCGAGGATCAACTCAGTATTCAGTATATAGTAACAGCGTTGGAGTAAATGTGTACATTTACAACGTTGGAGTAAATGTGAAACTGCTAATTTTATTTTCTACTTTCATATGTGGATGTGGAAGTTCACCTTGTGGAAAAAAAACAGGTGAAAATCCCGGTTGATGTTTGACATGTAAAACAACACCTTCAAATGTTAAATACTCCACTTTCACATATGTAATTGCATTTTCACATGTGTAAAACAATCATGTTTAATAATCTAATTTACAGTTTCAGATGTGAAAAACTGACATTCAAATGTGGAATTGCAATTTCACATGAAAAACAATCACGTTTTCACATATGAAACTGCAAATTAGATTATTACACATGATTGTTTTACACATGTGAAAATGCAATTACATATGTGAAAGTGGAGTATTTCACGTGAAACTGCATATCCAATTCTCACATGAAAGTTTTGAACATGTGAAAATGCCATTCCACATGTGAAGCTGCAATTCACATGTGGAGGTGAAAACATGGTGTTCTCCTCAAAAGGTGGTGTTAACATGTGAACTCTAAATATGAGACAGTACATGTGTTGCCATTGTAGAATGTGAATTTAATATTTAGACAAATTACCATATAATTAAAGACTGCTATTCGGGGGGGGGGGAAATGTACAAATATTTTGTATTTATTCTGGGGAGGTTTGGACATATTCACAGTCTGTACTTTAAGCTAAATCATGTGATGTCATCCGTTTGGTTTTGTACGCAGCCCCTGTGCTGAAGGCTCTCTCGACACTTGGGTGGCATCGAGCTGTTAGCCCAGTATAAAGGGGAAACATGTTGAACAAGCTTCTTCCTTGCCACGGTCAAGCGACTTGTGGGAGTAGGTTTGGCAACCAACCACCCAGAGAAAACAGTGTGGCCCGCCGCCACTTGTGACGGAGGGAGAAATTAGAGGCTATGGGGACTCTTTCTCCAAGTGGGGTTGTCTTTCTGCTAAAAACACTGCCCCTAAAATTCATTATATCTCCTCTTTAAAATAATAAGTCTCCTTTTCCTCTAAAGGAATTGCGTTTTACTTTTTTGGGGGGGAAAGATCTTTTTTTTATTTGCCGCTAGGCCTGCCAGTGTCCAGCTGTGGATTTAGGTGAGACCACACCTTTAGCCCTTTAACCCCGACGCAGCAACCAGACAAGAAAACCATATGTGTTTTTAGGAAAACTCGCTTTTAAAAATGCATCTTATACATGTACAGTCGTGGCCAAAAGTTTTGAGAATGACACAAATATTAATTTTCACAAAGTTTGCTGCTTCAGTGTCTTTAGATATTTTTTGTCAGATGTTTCTATGGAATACTGAAGTATAATTATAAGCATTTCATAAGTGTCAAAGGCTTTTATTGACAATTACATGAAGTTGATGCAGAGTCAATATTTGCAGTGTTGACCCTTTTTTTTCAAGACCTCTGCAATCCGCCCTGGCATGCTGTCAATTAACTTCTGGGCCACATCCTGACTGATGGTAGCCCATTCTTGCATAATCAATGCTTGGACTTTGTCAGAATTTGTGGGTTTTTGTTTGTCCACCCGCCTCTTGAGGATTGACCACAAGTTCTCAATGGGATTAAGGTCTGGGGAGTTTCCTGGCCATGGACCCAAAATATAGATGTTTTGTTCCCCGAGCCACTTAGTTATCATGCTCCATCATGCTGCAAAAGGCATTGTTCGTCAACAAACTTTTCCTGGATGGTTGTGAGAAGTCGCTCTCGGGAGGATGTGATGGCAGCATTCGCGTGAAACTGAAAGCGCGAACCACTGCTTTTAATCAGGGCAAGGTGTCTGGTAACATGACCGAATACAAACAGTGCAGCTATTCCCTCTGCAAGGCTATCAAACAAGCTAAGCGTCAGTACAGAGACAAAGTAGAATCTCAATTCAACGGCTCAGACACAAGAGACATGTGGCAGGGTCTACAGTCAATCACGGACTACAGGAAGAAATCCAGCCCAGTCACGGACCAGGATGTCTTGCTCCCAGGCAGACTAAATAACTTTTTTGCCCGCTTTGAGGACAATACAGTGCCACTGACACGGCCCGCAACGAAAACATGCGGTCTCTCCTTCACTGCAGCCGAGGTGAGTAAGACATTTAAACGTGTTAACCCTCGCAAGGCTGCAGGCCCAGACGGCATCCCCAGCCGCGCCCTCAGAGCATGCGCAGACCAGCTGGCCGGTGTGTTTACGGACATATTCAATCAATCCCTATACCAGTCTGCTGTTCCCACATGTTTCAAGAGGGCCACCATTGTTCCTGTTCCCAAGAAAGCTAAGGTAACTGAGCTAAACGACTACCGCCCCGTAGCACTCACTTCCGTCATCATGAAGTGCTTTGAGAGACTAGTCAAGGACCATATCACCTCCACCCTACCTGACACCCTAGACCCACTCCAATTTGCTTACCGCCCAAATAGGTCCACAGACGATGCAATCTCAACCACACTGCACACTGCCCTAACCCATCTGGACAAGAGGAATACCTATGTGAGAATGCTGTTCATCGACTACAGCTCGGCATTCAACAACATAGTACCCTCCAAGCTCGTCATCAAGCTCGAGACCCTGGGTCTCGACCCCGCCCTGTGCAACTGGGTACTGGACTTCCTGACGGGCCGCCCCCAGGTGGTGAGGGTAGGCAACAACATCTCCTCCCCGCTGATCCTCAACACTGGGGCCCCACAAGGGTGCGTTCTGAGCCCTCTCCTGTACTCCCTGTTCACCCACGACTGCGCGGCCACGCACGCCTCCAACTCAATCATCAAGTTTGCGGACGACACAACAGTGGTAGGCTTGATTACCAACAACGACGAGACGGCCTACAGGGAGGAGGTGAGGGCCCTCGGAGTGTGGTGTCAGGAAAATAACCTCACACTCAACGTCAACAAAACAAAGGAGATGATTGTGGACTTCAGGAAACAGCAGAGGGAACACCCCCCTATCCACATCGATGTTACAGTAGTGGAGAGGGTAGCAAGTTTTAAGTTCCTCGGCATACACATCACAGACAAACTGAATTGGTCCACTCACACAGACAGCATCGTGAAGAAGGCGCAGCAGCGCCTCTTCAACCTCAGGAGGCTGAAGAAATTCGGCTTGTCACCAAAAGCACTCACAAACTTCTACAGATGCACAATCGAGAGCATCCTGGCGGGCTGTATCACCGCCTGGTACGGCAAGTGAGGTAGTGAGGTCTGCACAACGCATCACCGGGGGCAAACTACCTGCCCTCCAGGACACCTACACCACCCGATGTTACAGGAAGGCCATAAAGATCATCAAGGACATCAACCACCCGAGCCACTGCCTGTTCACCCCGCTATCATCCAGAAGGCGAGGTCAGTACAGGTGCATCAAAGCTGGGACCAAGAGACTGAAAAACAGCTTCTATCTCAAGGCCATCAGACTGTTAAACAGCCACCACTAACATTGAGTGGCTGCTGCCAACACACTGACACTGACACTGACTCAACTCCAGCCACTTTAATAATGGGAATTGATGGGAAATGATGTAAATATATCACTAGCCACTTTAAACAATGCTACCTTATATAATGTTACTTACCCTACATTATTAATCTCATATGCATACGTATATACTGTACTCTATATCATCAACTGTATCCTTATGTAATACATGTATCACTAGCCACTTTAACTATGCCACTTTGTTTACATACTCATCTCATATGTATATACTGTACTCGATACCATCTACTGTATCTTGCCTATGCTGCGCTGTACCATCACTCATTCATATATCCTTATGTACATATTCTTTATCCCCTTTCAGTGTGTATAAGACAGTAGTTTTGGAATTGTTAGTTAGATTACTTGTTGGTTATTACTGCATTGTCGGAACTAGAAGCACAAGCATTTCGCTACACTCGCATTAACATCTGCTAACCATGTGTATGTGACAAATAAAATTTGATTTGATTTGATTTATCATTCTTTATTCATGGCTGTGTTCTTAGGACAAATTGTGAGTGAGCCCACTCCCTTGGCTGAGAAGCAACCCCACACATGAATAGTCTCAGGATGCTTTACTGTTGGCATGATACAGGACTGATGGTAGCAGATGCATTCACACCTGCCTGCTGCCATTCCTGAGCAAGCTCTGTACTGGTGGTACCCCGATCCCGCAGCTGAATCAACTTTAGGAAACGGTCCTAGCGCTTGCTGGACTTTCTTAGGCACCCTGAAGCCTTCTTCACAACAGTTGAACCGCTCTCCTTAAAGTTCTTGATGATCCGATAAATGGTTGATTTAGGTGTAATCTTACTGGCAGCAATATCCTTGCCTGTGAAGCCATTTTTGTGCAAAGCAATGATGACGGCACGTGTTTCCTTGCAGGTAACCATGGTTGACAGAGGAAGAACGATAATTTCAAGCACCACCCTCCTTTTGAAGCTTCCAGTCTGTAATTCGAACTCAATCAGCATGACAGAGTGATCTCCATCCTTCTCCTCGTCAACACTCACACCTGTGTTAAGGAGAGAATCCCTGACATGATGTCAGCTGGTCCTTTTGTGGCAGGGCTGAAATGCAGTGGAAATGTTTTTTGTGTGATTCAGTTCATTTGCATGGCAAAGAGGGACTTTGCAATTAATTGCAATTCATCTGATCACTCTTCATAACATTCTGGAGTACATGCAAATTGCCATCATACAAACTGAGGCAGCAGACTTTGTGAAAATTAATATTTGTGCCATTCTCAAAACCTTTGGCCACAACTGTATAGTGTGTCTTCTCCCTAGGAGTAAATTAAATAACAGTTCACATCCTCCACCACTAATACCAGCCACCTACATTGAAAATTAAACTTGTGGATATGAATATTGTTAATAAATACTGCATACTATTAATAAATACTGCATACTATTAATAAATACTGCATACTGTTAATAAATACTGCATACTGTTAATAAATACTGCATACTATTAATAAATACTGCATACTGTTAATAAATACTGCATACTGTTAATAAATACTGCATACTGTTAATAAATACTGCATACTGTTAATAAATACTGCATACTATTAATAAATACTGAATACTATTAATAAATACTGCATACTGTTAATAAATACTGCATACTATTAATAAATACTGCATACTGTTAATAAATACTGAATACTATTAATAAATACTGAATACTGTTCATGTTCATTCCAGGATCAACTCAGTGTTCAGAATGTATTAACAGTGTTCGCGTTCAGTCCAGGATCAACTCAGTATTCAGTATATAGTAACAGTGTTCATGTTCAATCTTTTTAGGGAAGTCGTTGGTAGTTATCACACAGCCATTTTTCTTTTTGGGGTAGGCCTTCCTCCCTCTTTTGACTTCTTTTGTTGTTTCTTTGTGTGTAAATATAATCTAATATAATATAACGCAATATAATATAATGTATTATCATATAGTGTAATATAATGTAATATACTTTAATGTAATGTAATTGTATATAATAGAATGTAATATAATATAATATGTAATATAGTATAATGTCATGTAATGTAATATAATGTAATATACTATAATGTAATTGAATATAATATTACATATAATATAATGTAATATAATATGTAATATAATTTAATGTAAAATAATATGTAATATATTATAATACAATGTAATATAATATAATTTAATATAATGTAATATAGCATAATATAATCTAATATAACATAATTTAATATAATGTAATATAACATAAGAGAAGGTGAAATACTCTGGTGTATTTACTTTATGTATACAGTATATACAGTGATATGAATACTGCTTCTCTACACATGTTCATAACTGAAACAGGTGCAATATAATATCTAATATAATGTAATGTATTGTAATATAACATAATTTAATATAATATAATGTAATATAATATATGCCTTATAGCAAATACTCTTATCCAATAGTCATAGATTTTTGTGCAGGGTGCCGTCTTTCGGATGGGATGTTAATGTCTCGCCCTGACCTTAGAGCGTTTTAAGTCTCTATTTTGGTTTGGTCAGGGTGTGATTTGGGTGGGCATTCTATGTTCTTTTTTCTATGTTTTTGTATTTCTTTGTTTTGGCCAGGTATGGTTCTCAATCGGGGACACCTGTCTATCGTTGTCTCTGATTGGGAACCATACTTAGGTAGCTTTTTTCCACATGGTTTTTGTGGGTAGTTCATTTTTGTTTAGTGTTTTGCACCTTACAGAACAGTTTCGGTTATTCTGTTTGTTATTTTTGTTATAAAAGCACTTACCACGCTGCGCTTTGGTCCGATTCATCCTCCTCAGACGACAAAAACCTTTACAGTTAAACAGCTGTCCTGACTCTCTGTGGTGATAAAAAAAAATCCCATGGCGCTTATCGTAAAAATAGGAGTGTTAACCCCGGTGTCATGGCAAAAATCCCAACCTGGCCCCGTTCCATCATGGCCACCTAATCATCCCCCTCATTCCTAATTGGCATATATCACTCCTCACCTCTCCAGCTGATGTGTGGTGAGCATTCTGGCACAAACATGGCCACCGTGCATCACCCAGGTGGGTGCTACACATTGGTGGTGGGTGAGGTGAGTTTCCCCCTACTATGTAAAGCTCTTTGATTACCCCAGTTGTTAGAAAAGTGCTATATAAATCCAATCAACAATTATTGTTATTATTATTATTGTTATTATTATTGTTGTTATTTGTTATTATTGTTATGTTTTCCATTGTTTACGGTCTCTCATGCCAACAGACACAGTACACAGACACACACACCTGTCACAGCGTGGGGGCAATGGTGGGGTGTGTGTGTGTGCACACGTGTGTGTGTATATGTGAGCTTGTGAGTGTGTTCACATGTGTGCGTATGAATGGGGGGGGGTTCTATGCAACTCTCTCTGGCCTATCTGCATCCTCCTTGGTTTGCCTCCCATTTCCGTGAGCCGGCTTAAAAATAACATCTGCTCCCCCGAATCTTTAGTTTCCTCTTCCTGGCACACTATGACATCGATCAGGAGCCTTCCTAGGATTCCTATCTCCTCCTGCGACAGACGACCAAGAGGAACTAGCATCAAAAAAGAAGGACACAACGTTATGTCTTCTTTTCATTTACGTGTATAAAGCGGCTGGATTGTTTTAGCTGTGGAAACTAGAGAACGGTCACAAGTTCTCGAGTGACTCATGCACCTGCTTTGGCCCAATTAGCTAGCACCTGAGATAAAGGGTTAATATTTCCTACAACTCGCCCACCCGCCCTGGAAAACCTATGTTTACTCGCCCACCCGCCCTGGAAAAACTATGTTTACTTTCCTCGATGGCAACAGATAACAACAACTGCTCTGGGAACTGCGTCCATAAACTTCCATATCAATTCACGAGACAATTATCTCCATATACACCAAAGGAAACGAACTCTAACAAAGAAATGCATGGTAAGCTGTTTTGTGACGTCCTTTTCATAGCAACCATTGGTTTTGTGGCTGTGTGTGTCGAAGGTTTTAGATCAGTGTGTCCTGTTTCTCACTTCAACGTGAGTGGGATTGGATGATGTTTGAAACATGGAAATCTCTATGTAATCCCAAGAATTTCTGTGTGGGCAACAAAATGAAAGCTTCTGGAGTTCATCACCACAGCTTGGTGTTTCGGGTTTGTTTCTCCGTTGGGGAGGAACCAAACGGAAGGCACCAGGGGAGAAAGCCACGCCAAGGACTGCAGACTGCAAAATGCAGACAAGAACATGTGTTCTCTTTCTCAGGCCGCAACCTGCCATGCTCAGTCCTGCCATTGGTTATTAATTGCTACTTCAACTATTTTTAGGCGGGAATGGTTAATAAATAACAAGAGTCCACCTGTGTTTCCTTTGAAATCAACCACAGACGGGTCGGGTGGAAGATATGCTGTTGTAAAGGAATAATCCACATTTGCCATGACCAGCAATAGAACTGTTTGAAAAGAAAGCCTGTGACCTGAATTATTTCAAGGCTTTGAGGATGAGGAGGATGAGCTTACATTTCGTTTTTTAATTCCACGAGACAGATTCAGACAAATTATAATATGCTGTATGAAAAACAAAATTGTAGCTGTAAAAAAAACAAACATGTAATTCTGTATTGGTTTGATACATTTGCTTTCCTTCCTGGAGATATGCTTCACTTTGCCAGTTCTCTGAAACACTCAGTAATAATCTATTTAAGGTGATTCACGTTGAACCCACCTCCCCGGGATCTCTCACCCAGGATTGAGAGTATTTTCCTGGAGCTGATCTGTTTTCTCCCCCCCCGGCTGCTCGCCGGAGGCGGTGGCTCCCTGCGCTATGCTAGCTAGCTTCACAGATATTTCCTGAGGAAAACACATCACCCCAGGCTAGGCCCTAGGATGCTGAGGCAGCACCGCCGCAATCCACAGCCTGTCTCTCCCCCTCTCTCTGCTAGACTCCCAGCGCCCAAGTCACTCAGAATCCCAGAAACACATAACGACCAACCCTTGTTGGAAATAATTACAAATCAATACACTTAATTGCTTTTACGATATGAAAATACTGGACCGTAGGAAAAATTCAATTTAAATGATAGGGCGCCCTTTAGCATGTCGAAGACTGGGGAGTGCAGAGTAAAATACTCAGAGTGATGCATTTACTTTATGTATACAGTATATACAGTGATATGAATACGGCTTCTCTACACAGGTTCATAACTGAAACAGGTGCTTTTTACTGTGCAAGAGGTTGACAGGGTCGAAAAAGCAGTAACACAGGCTCTGAATACAGGCTCTGATTTATGTAGGTTGAGATGTGAGAAAAAGAGCAGCCTTTCTTGTAGGACAACGGAAGTTGAATTGAAAATGTCTCTGTAATAATATTGAAAATATGTTAAGTTAATATGTTAATGTTAAGATGAGACAACATGGTTTTAAGCCATTTTAGGAAAAAAACGTTTTCTTCTTGTGAACGCTCTAGTTTTAGAAGGTCTATTGTCGGCTGCTGGAGTTTCCAAGATTCAACATGTCAAATCTTAGCAAAAGACTTGAGACAAGAAGGATCCTTTTAGCCAATCAGAGAACAGAACAGAGTGCGCTTGACGTTCTGTTTTAAGCCAAGCAGCTAGCGAGCTCGCCAAGCAGACATCTAGCTAGCTATTTTATTGCAGTTGGCAAGCTTGCTGATAATTCTCTGTCAAGTCACATAGCATGCCCTGTTTCTGGTGCTTGCATTTAATGATACTCATTTACTACAACACCATGCTACAACACCATGCTACAACATCATGCTACAACACCATGCTACAACGCCATGCTACAACGCCATGCTACAACGCCATGCTACAACATCATGCTACAACACCATGCTACAACGCCATGCTACAACGCCATGCTACAACGCCATACTACAACACCATGCTACAATACCATGCTACAACACCATGCTACAACACCATGCTACAACACCATGCTACAACACCATACTACAACAAGTGGCAACTTTGTTTTCAAAGATTTACCAGGTCATTGCGAAAAGAGTAACATTACCATGGAAAAATTCTCAACCGGGCGTCTCTTGTTTTTGATCTGAATGTCCCGTCGATAATCAGGGGTCGGTTGCACCAGTTGGTCATAAGTGGATCGTCAGTCTACGTCCGACGTAAAATGATGATTATTTATTTTTTTATATGTCACTTTTATCTAACTGGGCAAGTCAGTTAAATTAAGAACAAATTCTTATTTACTTATTTACCCCGGCCAAACCTGGACGACGCTGGGCCAATTGTGCACCGCCCTATGGGACTCCCGATCACGGCTGGATGTGATACAGCCTGCTCTACACTGTACCTAAAGCGTATACCTGTTGCTCCACCTAGGCGCAAGCCCTTCTATCTGCTACGCTTGTATTGTTGGGAAAGACACATAACTAAGCATTTCACTGTTCACACGGAAGCCAAACCGGCTGCGAGCGTGCGCCATCGTGCGCCATCGTGCGCTATTGTGAATAAATGTATTTTGTCCCCCTACACCAAACGCGATCACGACACATAGGTTAAAATAGCAAAACAAACTCTGAAACAATGACATTAATTTGGGGACAGGTCGAAAAGCATTTAACATGAATGGCAATTTAGCTAGTTAGCTTGCACTTGCTAACTAATTTGTCCTATTTAGCTAGCTTGCTGTTGCTAGCTAATTTGTCCTGGGATATAAACACTGAGTTGTTATTTTACCTGAAATGCACAAGCTCCTCTACTCTGCCAATTAATCCACACATAAAAAGGTCAACAGAATCATTTCTAGTCATCTCTCCTCCTTCCAGACTTTTTCATCTTTGAACTTATATGGTGATTGGCATCTAAACTTTCATAGTATTACCACGACTACTGGCAAAACAGTTCGTCTTTCAATCACCCACGTGGGAATAACCAATGAGCAGATGGCACATGGGTACCTGATTCTATAAACCAATGAGGAGATGGGAGAGGCAGGACTTTCAGTGCGATCTGCGTCAGAAATAGAAAGGAGTTCTATTTCAACCCTTGGCATCGCAGACGCTCGTTGGCGCTCGCGAGCAGTGTGGGTGCAATATTTGAATAACATGGATTTCTACATTATTATTTTTTTGACGCTCGCGCACACGATGTGTCCGGTCTGGCCAGCATGTTAGTCTACACCTGTTGTTTACGAAGCATATGACAAAAACAATTTGAATTGATTTGACAAAAGTACGTTGCATAACAGCACTGTTGACATGGACATGCTGTTGCATGAGCTAGTAGGGGCAGCCTTTTCCGGGGGTCAAGAGTATCTGTCTATGTTGCACTCCCGTCCTTCTCCCTAAACCCCCACAGCCACTGAAACTTCTTCAACGTCTTTGCAAGCTGCAGAGCAAAAGAAGACAAGATGATGTGTTTAATGTTGAAAAGGAGTCACTGGGCCCTGTGGACTGATAGTAAAACAGGGAGGACATGTTAAACGTAATGATACAGACGTGTCAGGAAATCCCTTTAACCCCCTTGCCTTCTTCTCATCCTCCCAGTTTCCACCGACAACAGTAGCAGCACCTACAGACCCAAGGTTTTTCTGTGTGTCTGTCGTGTTCCCTTTACGAAATGTTAGTCAGAACAAAGTACTAGAGAGAGAGAGAGGTTGCTAGTTCAAATAATATCAAATTTGATTGGTTACATACAGTTGGTTAGCAGATTTATTTGCGAGTGTAGGGAAATGCTACAGGTTCTGCCGTATTGGAAACTTAAATAAGGAACTATGAAATGATAGTAGATTAATGAAGAAGTAGAAATTATGCTATTTTCTGGTATACCGTATACTGTACTGAGAAACCAGCTCACCAGTTTAGACTGAATATGGTTCTAAAGCATTGCTTTCTGCAATTTCTTAAAAAACACGTCTTCATTCACAAACCTCTGATAATAATATTTTTGTCTGGATTTTTTTTAAACCATATTTAAAATATTTGATCATTATAAGTGTACACTTCTCCAAATGAATTCTGGCGGCTTCCCTCTGGCATATCTTCTGCTCCTGTGATATTTTCCTCTCCAGCCTTCCCATTCATCACCGCTGCCACCTGAAGAGGCCCCGCACTGAACAGACAGACAATCAGACCGACAGACAGACTGACAGACCGCTTGCCAGTGAGAGTCATACTACCTGCATTGATCCTGGAGCCTGTTGGAAGTCAAGGTAAACTGGGCCATTATCACTGGGTCTATCTCAGCGCCAGTCAGGTCACTTCCCTTATTTTGAGGAATGGCCCTATCTGTCTCTCCCTATCTCTCCATTCTCCATCCAGGCAGTAATATCGGCTGGTTGATCCCCTGTCATTCATGATAATTGGTTTAATGAAGTAATACATGGAGATCTAATAACTTACATGGATCATAAGTTAGTCAACCCACAGGGAGTTCATTGGTAAAAGTTTACAGGCCACAGTGTATAATAAGGGAATATAATACATTATATTCTTAAATGTTCTGTTTATAGTCAAACAGTATAGCCAGACAGGATAATCAGACAATTCCATCTCTTTCCTCTTCTTAGGTGTGTGTGTGTGTGTGTGTGTGTGTGTGTGTGTGTGTGTGTGTGTGTGTGTGTGTGTGTGTGTGTGTGTGTGTGTGTGTGTGTGACCTTTTGAGGTCTATTTCAGCTAAACTTTTGCTCCAATTCCTGCCTTTAAAACCAGTGATGTGCCTGCTGCCTTTCACTTACTGTAGTCCGTTCACCAATCTCCAAACCCATATGTCCTAAGAGAACAAGCAATTCTAGATCTATCTACTCTGAACAGTGGAAATAGACACCGATTTTCTATGAAATATACGTTGTGAGACACATATCCATCTATAACAAGTTCTCCCGACAGGAAGGGTCGAATGTCCTCTGATATGACAGACACGTTCCCATTGGAGTCCCACATGTTAAAGAGGTGTGTGTGGGAGGGGAGGGGGGGCAGTGGAGGAAAGCTCAAAGGCCCAGCTGGCTGGCTGGCTGGTTGGCTGACTGGCTGGCTGACTGGCTGGCTGACTGGCTGGCTGAGTGGCTGGATGGCTGGCTGGATGGCTGACTGGCTGTCTGGCTGACAGGCTGGCTGGATGGCTGACTGACTGGCTGGATGGCTGACTGGATGGCTGACTGGCTCGCTGGATGGCTGACTGGATGGCTGACTGGCTGGCTGACTAGCTGGCTGTCTGGCTGACAGGCTGGCTGGATGGCTGACTGACTGGCTGGATGGCTGACTGGATGGCTGACTGGCTCGCTGGATGGCTGACTGGATGGCTGACTGGCTGGCTGACTAGCTGGCTGTCTGGCTGACAGGCTGGCTGGATGGCTGACTGACTGGCTGGATGGCTGACTGGATGGCTGACTGGCTCGCTGGATGGCTGACTGGATGGCTGACTGGCTGGCTGACTGGCTGGCTGGCTGGCTGACTGGTGTCTCGGGGTGCATGTGGCATTTGCAGGAAGCCCAGACTTCCAGCAGCAGTAAGGGTGTGGGCTCTCCCTGGCCGCACAGATCCAGTTTCCACATTCTTCCTATCGCCACACCTTAATCCTTAAATGTCTGGCCACAGACCACACAACGCTGCAGCAAGCGTTTAGTTGCGGACCCAGTCAGTAACATGGTGTTTCGTGTGGGACAGGAGTTAGAAACGTCAGAGAAATCCTTTTCAGAATTTGAGTCTGAAAATAAAAAATACTGAAATTTGGAAATGTTTTTCTTGTTTTTAAATCTCTAACATTCCGGAAAATGAATTTGGGTACGTTTGTTTGTTTAAACACTTCGAAATCAGTTTCATTTTAGATTTGACACTGTAAAATAGAAATAGAGATACGCTATATACGTTATTTCTTAAGCGTTTTGACACACTGAACGGCTTTTTAATTCTACTATTCTCATTCTGAAAGATCGCCCTGAAATACGAAGGCAGATATAATCGTTTGCCATCCTCTCCAAGAGTTGCTTAGTGAAGTGGGTGTGACGGATGTGAAACGGCTAGCTTAGTTAGCGGTGCGTGCTAAATAGCGTTTCAATCGGTGACGTCACTTGCTCTGAGACCTTGAAGTAGTGGTTCCCCTTGCTCTGCAAGAGCCGCGGCTTTTGTGGAGCGATGGGTAACGATGCTTCGTGGGTGACTGTTGTTGATGTGTGCAGAGGGTCCCTGGTTCGCGCCCGGGTATGGGCGAGGGGACGGTCTAAAGTTATACTGTTACATGTGCACTCACATACAGTATATCATGGCTAATGGCGTCATTTTTGCACCATCTATTTAAAATGAGCCCTACCTTTTGAATTTACAGCACTCGGGAGTCTATAAAAAAAATATGGTGAGAACATCATTTTCCTGGATGTCAGGCATTTCTTACTCCCTCCTCCTCCTCCTTACTCTGTTGTTTCTGATCAATAAATGTCTATTTTCTCCCACACACAAGGTTTCCTATTCAATACAGCTGCCACTGGGTGTTAAAAACATATAAGCATTATCCATGTATTATTGGCTGTTACTATGATTTATCTGCCTAGACACCTGCCGTTGAAAAGAGGTTTTGTTTATTTCCTGTATATGGTCTGTATTGACAGCTATTGGTGGATGGTGAATTAATCATCGAGCGAGGGGGCTGTGCAGGAGTAGACGCATGATGCCACTCAGTGAGGAAAGCCACAGCTTTTCATGGCATTGCGATGTGGACGTAGTGTGAAAGATATCATATAAATATCAGTTCCAATTCAATTTGAAATTCCAATTCAATTTGAAATTCACTCGTGAAGTGTAGAATTTAAGTAAAATTAATTTACCTAACATTGGTATTCAAAGACTGACCTGGAATTTGAATTTCATTAAATGGAATTTACAGGGAGAGGAAATGTAACTATAATTGATATTGATAAAGATATAGATGGATTCATTGAAGGTGCTAGCAGTGCTAGCATTATATTTTCTGCTGCGATTTTTATATCTTAATTGTACCTCTAATTCTGTGGTGATGGAAGTAAGGCTATTGTTATTGTCTGTAGTAGCCAATACTACTTAGAGATAGTACTGTATAGCGAGTAGTAGTATTGTAGTAGCCAAGACTACTTAAAGATAGTACTATATAGCGAGTAGTAGTATTGTAGTAGCAAAGACCACTTAGAGATAGTATTGTATAGCGAGTAGTAGTATTGTAGTAGCCAATACTACCTAGAGATAGTACTGTATAGCGAGTAGTAGTATTGTAGTAGCCAATACTACCTAGAGATAGTACTGTATAGCGAGTAGTAGTATTGTAGTAGCTAAGACCATTTAGAGATAGAACTGATAGCGACCATTTAGAGATAGTACTGTATAGCGAGTAGTAGTATTGTAGTAGCCAATACTACTTAGAGATAGAACTGTATAGCGAGTAGTAGTATTGTAGTAGCCAAGACTACTTAGAGACAGTACTGTATAGCGAGTAGTAGTATTTGTTGTAGTAGTAGAAGTAGTGCTTTTGATTTTGAGCTCTGTGTATTAGTTGAATATGAACATTAGTCCACTTGAAAACAAAATGAAATGGGAAAATTCTGATGTGAATATTTCACACCATGAATTATGCTGACTCAAAAACAGTAGTCGATGTGTGTGTGTGTGTGTGTGTGTGTGCGTGTGTGTGTATGGTGAATGATATGAGATACAATTGAAGGCAAGGGGTATTTCAGGTCATGGACTCAAAAAGTTCCCCATTCTGAATGTATTTGTTTATCTGTTTACTGTCATATCCTGCTTTTTTTTACACTGTTATAAACGCAACATGTAAAGTGTTGGTCCCATGTTTCATGAGCTGAAATAAAAGATCCCAGAAATGTTCCATACGCACAAAAATATTATTTCTCTCAAATTTTGTGCATACATTGTTACGGTGCGTGAATGAGGACCCAAAAGCGAATCAACTTAAACAGAGCTTCTTTAATTACCAAACATAGGTAGGCTCAGATGGACCGGCAGATTCCGACAGGACAGGACAAGGTTACAGCAAACATGACGACAGTCTGGTTCAGGCATGAATGACACAAACAAACAAGAATCCGACAAGGACAGGAGCAGAAACAGAGAGAGATATTGGGACCTAATCAGAGGGAAAAAAGGGAACAGGTGGGGAACGGGGTGAATGGGTAGTTAGAGGAGACAAGGGACAGCTGGGGGAAAGTGGGGGAGAAAAGGTAACCTAACACGACCAGCAGAGGGAGACAGGGTGAAGGGAAAGGACAGAGACAAGACAACATGACAGTACATGACAGTACCCCCCCACTCACCGAGCGCCTCCTGGCGCACTCGAGGAGGAAACCTGGCGGCAACGGAGGAAATCATCAATCAGCGCACGGTCCAGCACGTCCCGAGAGGGAACCCAACTCCTCTCCTCAGGACCGTACCCCTCCCAGTCAACTAGGTACTGATGACCACGGCCCCGAGGACGCATGTCCAAGATTTTACGGACCCTGTAGATAGGTGCGCCCTCGACAAGGATGGGGGGGGGGGGGGGAAGACGAGCGGGGGCGCGAAGAACGGGCTTAACACAGGAGACATGGAAGACCGGGTGGACGCGACGAAGATATCGCGGAAGAAGAAGTCGCACTGCGACAGGATTAATGACCTGAGAGATACGGAATGGACCAATGAACCGCGGGGTCAACTTGCGAGAAGCCGTCTTAAGGGGAAGGTTCTGAGTGGAGAGCCAAACTCTCTGACCGCGACAATATCTAGGGCTCTTAGTTCTACGCTTATTAGCAGCTCTCACAGTCTGCGCCCTATAACGGCAAAGTGCAGACCTGACCCTCTTCCAGGTGCGCTCGCAACGTTGGACAAAAGCCTGAGCGGAGGGGACGCTGGACTCGGCGAACTGAGATGAGAACAACGGAGGCTGGTACCCGAGGCTACTCTGAAAAGGAGATAGCCCGGTCGCAGACGAAGGAAGCGAGTTGTGGGCGTATTCTGCCCAGGGGAGCTGTTCTGACCAAGACGCAGGGTTGCGAAAAGAAAGACTGCGTAAGATGCGACCAATAGTCTGATTGGCCCGTTCTGCTTGACCGTTAGACTGGGGGTGAAAGCCGGAAGAGAGACTGACGGAAGCCCCAATCAAACGGCAAAACTCCCTCCAAAATTGAGACGTGAATTGCGGACCTCTGTCCGAAACGACGTCTGACGGAAGGCCATGAATTCTGAAAACATTCTCGATGATGATTTGTGCCGTCTCTTTAGCAGAAGGAAGCTTAGCAAGGGGAATGAAATGAGCCGCCTTAGAGAACCTATCGACAACCGTAAGAATAACAGTCTTCCCCGCTGACGAAGGCAGTCCGGTGACAAAATCTAAGGCGATGTGAGACCACGGTCGAGAGGGAATAGGAAGCGGCCTGAGACGGCCGGCAGGAGGAGAGTTACCGGACTTAGTCTGCGCGCAGACCGAACAAGCAGCCACGAAACGACGCGTGTCATGCTCCCGGGTGGGCCACCAGAAACGCTGGCGAATGGAAGCAAGCGTACCCCGAACGCCAGGGTGGCCGGCTAACTTGGCAGAGTGAGCCCACTGAAGAACGGCCAGACGAGTAGGAACGGGAACGAAAAGAAGGTTCCTAGGACAAGCGCGCGGCGACGGAGTTTGAGTGAGTGCTTGCTTTACCTGCCTCTCAATTCCCCAGACAGTCAACCCGACAACACGCCCCTCAGGGAGAATCCCCTCGGGGTCAGTGGAGGCTACTGAAGAACTGAAGAGACGAGACAAAGCATCAGGCTTGGTGTTCTTAGAGCCCGGACGATAAGAAATCACGAACTCGAAACGAGCGAAAAACAGCGCCCAACGCGCCTGACGCGCATTAAGTCGTTTGGCAGAACGGATGTACTCAAGGTTCCTATGGTCAGTCCAAACGACAAAAGGAACGGTCGCCCCCTCCAACCACTGTCGCCATTCGCCTAGGGCTAACCGGATGGCGAGCAGTTCGCGGTTACCCACATCATAGTTACGTTCCGACGGCGACAGGCGATGAGAAAAATACGCGCATGGGTGGACCTTGTCGTCAGAGAGGGAGCGCTGAGAAAGGATGGCTCCCACTCCCACCTCTGACGCGTCAACCTCGACAACGAACTGTCTAGAGACGTCAGGTGTAACAAGGATAGGAGCGGATGTAAAACGATTCTTGAGGAGATCAAAAGCTCCCTGGGCGGAAACGGACCACTTAAAGCACGTCTTGACAGAAGTAAGGGCTGTGAGAGGAGCTGCCACCTGACCGAAATTACGGATGAAACGACGATAGAAGTTCGCGAAGCCGAGAAAGCGCTGCAGCTCGACGCGTGACTTAGGGACGGGCCAATCAATGACAGCTTGGACCTTAGCGGGATCCATCTTAATGCCTTCAGCGGAAATAACAGAACCGAGAAATGTGACGGAGGAGGCATGAAAAGTGCACTTCTCAGCCTTCACAAAAAGACAATTCTCTAAAAGGCGCTGGAGGACACGTCGAACGTGCTGAACATGAATCTGGAGTGACGGTGAAAAAATCAGGATATCGTCAAGGTAAACGAAAACAAAGATGTTCAGCATGTCTCTCAGGACATCATTGACTAATGCCTGAAAGACAGCTGGAGCGTTAGCGAGGCCGAAAGGAAGAACCCGGTATTCAAAGTGCCCTAACGGAGTGTTAAACGCCGTCTTCCACTCGTCCCCCTCCCTGATGCGCACGAGATGGTAAGCGTTACGAAGGTCCAACTTAGTGAAAAACCTGGCTCCCTGCAGGATCTCGAAGGCTGAAGACATAAGAGGAAGCGGATAACGATTCTTCACTGTTATGTCATTCAGCCCTCGATAATCTATGCAGGGGCGCAGAGACCCGTCCTTCTTCTTGACAAAAAAAAACCCCGCTCCGGCGGGAGAGGAGGAGGGGACTATGGTACCGGCGTCAAGAGCTACAGACAAATAATCTTCGAGAGCCTTACGTTCGGGAGCCGACAGAGAGTATAGTCTACCCCGGGGGGGGGTGGTTCCCGGAAGGAGATCAATACTACAATCATACGACCGGTGTGGAGGAAGAGAGGTGGCCCTGGACCGACTGAACACCGTGCGCAGATCGTGATATTCCTCCGGCACCCCTGTCAAATCACCAGGCTCCTCCTGTGAAGAAGAGACAGAGGAAACAGGAGGGATAGCAGACATTAAACATTTCACATGACAAGAGACGTTCCAGGAGAGGATAGAATTACTAGACCAATTAATGGAAGGATTATGACAAACTAGCCAGGGATGGCCCAAAACAACAGGTGTAAAAGGTGAACGAAAAATTAAAAAAGAAATGGTTTCACTATGATTACCAGAAACAGTGAGGGTTAAAGGTAGCGTCTCACGCTGAATCCTGGGGAGAGGACTACCATCCAGGGCGAACAAGGCCGTGGGCTCCTTTAACTGTCTGAGAGGAATGTCATGTTCCCGAGCCCAGGTCTCGTCCATAAAACAGCCCTCCGCCCCAGAGTCTATTAAGGCACTGCAGGAAGCTGACGAACCGGTCCAGCGTAGATGGACCGACAAGGTAGTGCAGGATCTTGAAGGAGAGACAGGAGTAGTAGCGCTCACCAGTAGCCCTCCGCTTACTGACGAGCTCTGGCCTTTTACTGGACATGAAGTGACAAAATGACCAGCGGAACCGCAATAGAGACAGAGGCGGTTGGTGATTCTCCGTTCCCTCTCCTCAGTCGAGATGCGGATACCTCCCAGCTGCATGGGCTCAGCACCCGAGCCGGCAGAGGAAGATGGTAGTGATGCGGAGAGGGAGGCGACGGAGAGCGCGAGCTCCTTTCCACGAGCTCGGTGACGAAGATCAACCCGTCGCTCAATGCGAATAGCGAGTTCAATCAAGGAATCCACGCTGGAAGGAACCTCCCGGGAGAGAATCTCATCCTTTACCTCTGCGCGGAAACCCTCCAGAAGACGAGCGAGCAAGGCCGGCTCGTTCCAGCCACTGGAGACAGCAAGAGTGCGAAACTCAATAGAGTAGTCTGTTATGGATCGATTGCCTTGACATAGGGAAGACAGGGCCCTGGAAGCCTCCTCCCCAAAAACAGATCGATCAAAAACCCGTATCATCTCCTCCTTAAAGTCTTGATACTGGTTAGTACACTCAGCCCTTGCCTCCCAGATTGCCGTGCCCCACTCACGAGCCCGTCCAATAAGGAGAGATATGACGTAGGCGACACGAGCAGTGCTCCTGGAGTAAGTGTTGGGCTGGAGAGAAAACACAATATCACACTGGGTGAGGAACGAGCGGCATTCAGTGGGCTCCCCAGAGTAACACGGCGGGTTATTGATTCTGGGCTCCGGAGATTCGAAAGCCCTGGAAGTGGCCGGTGGATCGAGGCGGAGATGGTGAACCTGTTCTGTGAGGTTGGAGACTTGGGTGGCCAGGGTCTCAACGGCATGTCGAGCAGCAGACAATTCCTGCTTGTGTCTGCCTAGCATCGCTCCCTGGATCTCGACGGCTGAGTGGAGAGGATCCGAAGTCGCTGGGTCCATTCTTGGTCGGATTCTTCTGTTACGGTGCGTGAATGAGGACCCAAAAGCGAATCAACTTAAACAGAGCTTCTTTAATTACCAAACATAGGTAGGCTCAGATGGACCGGCAGATTCCGACAGGACAGGACAAGGTTACAGCAAACATGACGACAGTCTGGTTCAGGCATGAATGACACAAACAAACAAGAATCCGACAAGGACAGGAGCAGAAACAGAGAGAGATATTGGGACCTAATCAGAGGGAAAAAAGGGAACAGGTGGGGAACGGGGTGAATGGGTAGTTAGAGGAGACAAGGGACAGCTGGGGGAAAGCGGGGGAGAAAAGGTAACCTAACACGACCAGCAGAGGGAGACAGGGTGAAGGGAAAGGACAGAGACAAGACAACATGACAGTACATGACATACATTTGTTTACATCCCTGTTAGCGAGCATTTCTCCTTTGCCAAGATAATCCATCCACCTGACAGGTGTGGCATATCAAGAAGCTGACTAAACAGCATGATCATTACACAGGTCCACCTTGTGCTGGGGACAATAAAAGGCCATCCTAAAACAAAACACAATGCCACAGATGTCTCAAGTTTTGAAGGAGTGTGCAACTGGAATGATGATGGCAGAAATGTCCACCAAAGCTGTTGCTAGATAATTGAATGTTCATTTCTCTACCATAAGCCACTTCCAACATCGTTTTAGAGAATTTGACAGTATGTCCAACCGGCCTCAAAACCGCAGACAGTGTGTGTGGTGTCGTGTGGGCGAGAGGTTTGCTGATGTCAACGTTGTGAACAGAGTGCCCCATGGTGGCGGTGGGGTTAATGGATTGGGCAGGCATAAGCTATGGACAACGAACACAATTGCATTTTATCAATGGCAATTTGAATGCACAGAGATACCATGACGAGATCCTGAGGCCCATTGTGAAACCAATTTTGTTAAAGGTATCTGTGACCAACAGATACACATCTGTATTTCCAGGCATTTGAAATCCATAGATTAGGGTCTAATGAATTTATTTAAATTGACTGATTTCCTTATATGAACTGTAGAGAGAACAGAAACCGTCCTACTGCAGAACTGAGAGAAAATAAACAAGATACTTCAGTGTCATGTTTATGAGGAGCCATGCTTATCAGGAGCCATGCTTACAGATGTGTTATGCTTTACCAACATACAGTTTATATAAGTAATTCCCAATGTTTCACTGAGATGGGATTTCTGTAACCTTATTTGCGAAGTCGCAGTTGTAAATGAGAACTTGTTCTCAACTAGCTTAATAAAGGTGAAATAAAATTGAAATACATTTGTTGACCTACATCCTGTATATTGACATTACAATGCATATCATGTCTGATTTAGAATTAGTTATAAGAACCATATAAAGTTGTTGAAAACACCTACGCGTGTGGTAAACACTCTGGGGATTTATGTAAACCTGGAACATTGCTGTTTCATTGAAATGTTTCCAATCCAGAGTTCACAATGAAATCAGACTATTTGTTATGCTCCACTTGCCAATTTATGAACAACACTTAACCATTGCATATTTGTGTGTGTCTCAAATCAAATCAAATTTGATTCGTCGTGCACAGCATGTGTGCTAGCTCCCTCAACACTGCAGTACAACAATTGTGTGTGTGTGTGTGTATGTGTGTGCGTGTGTGTGTGTGCGTGTGTGTGTGTGTGTGTGCGTGTGTGTGTGTGTGTGTGCGTGTGTGTGTGTGTGTGTGTGTGTTTGTGTGTGTGTGTGTGTGTGTGTGTGTGTGTGTGTGTGTGTGTGTGTGTGTGTGTGTGTGTGTGTGTGTGTGTGTGTGTGTGCGTGTGTGCGTGCGTGCGTGTGTGTGTGTGTGTGAGGGTGATGTGCATGTGTGTGTGTGAGTGTGCATGCTTGTGTGTGTGAACGTCTGTACTAGCGTGTGTGTGTGTGTGTGTGTACATGTGCGCGTGTATTCGAGACACTCTGTGCGTTTCAGAATCCTGCCAAAAAAGCTAAACGCCAACCTCAGCCTCGAGAGGACTTGTTTGTCAGGCAGTTGGCTGCTGCAGACCCATGTCCCACCACTTTACCTTGGAGGTCGTTTATTAACGTCACCTACTACATACCATGTAACTCTTGATCAAAGCCTGTTAGAAAACTGTCTAGGAGTAGACCACATTCTGTAAATACCACACGCGATTCCCCCTGTTGGTCCAACTTCCACTGAAACAGTGACCTCACACACACGCTTTCCACTGGTGATTTTCTCTCAGAAAACCAATTGCATGTAAGCAGATTCCCTGATCACTCTCTGCTGCTCCTGAGTGGCACAGCGGTCTAAGGCACTGTGCTAGAGGCGTCAGTGCAGACACCCTGGTTCAAATCCAAGCTGTATCACAACCGGCCGTGATTGGGAGTCCCACAGGGCGGGCGCTCAATTGGCCCAGCGTCATCCGGGTTTGGCCGGTGTAGGCCGTCATTATAATTAAGATTTTGTTCTTTTAACTGACTTGCCTAGTTAAATAAAGGTTAAATAAAATACTACTCCGGAGAATATACAGAGTGAGAAAAAGATAGGAAATGATACAGATGTTTTGGGGCCGAAACCACAAGACAGATTTTGTGGAAAAGTATGAAGGTTTCCGCGTCTTTTCTTAAACTTGCTAACCACTGGATGTTCTCCCTGATCAGTGGAAAAGATGCGGGAGACATTTTGTCTGGATGATGAATGGGGCAGGCCGACAGGTCACTCTTCCCCAGCCCTCCCTCCCCTTCCCCACCCCTCCCTTCCCTTCCCTTCCCCCACCCCTCCCTTCCCTTCCCCCACCCCTCCCTTCCCTTCCCCCACCCCTCCCTCCCCTCCCCTCCCCTTTCACATCCCACCCTCCCTCCCCTCTCCTCTTCCCCAGCCCTCCCTCCCCTTCCCCACCCCTCCCTTCCCTTCCCCCACCCCTCTCTTCCCTTCCCCCACCCCTCCCTCCCCTCCCCTTTCCCATCCCACCCTCCCTCCCCTCTCCTCTTCCCCACCCCTCCCTCCCCTCCCCCACCCCTCCCTCGCCTCCCCTTTCCCATCCCACCCTCCCTCCCCTCTCCTCTTCCCCACCCCGCCCTTCCCTTCCACCACCCCTGCCTCCCCTCCCCTCCCCTTTCCCATCCCACCCTCCCTCCCCTCTCCTCTTCCCCACCACTCCCTTCCCTTCCCCCACCCCTCCCTCCCCTTCCCCACTCCTCCCTTCCCTTCCCCCACCCCTCCCTTCGCTTCCCCCACCCCTCCCTCCCCTCCCCTCCCCTTTCCCATCCCACCCTCCCTCCCCTCTCCTCTTCCCCACCCCTCCCTTCCCTTCCCCACCACTCCCTTCTCCCCTTCCCTCCCCTCTCCTCTTCCCCGTCCTTCCCTCCCTTAAAACCACAATTTATTGGTGTCTGCATGAGGTAAAAAAGCCTCAAACCCCTGGCAACGCCTGGAGATTACTGCCGAGAGAGATTGAACCAACATTTGTATCAAGTTGGATCTCAAGTAAAGTAAAGGGGTTCACTTATATATTTAATTCACCGGGCTGATGTGGGACCTGTATGGGATGTGGGGCCTGTATGGGATGGGGGCCTGTATGGCACGTGGGGCCTGTATGGGATGTGGGGCCTGTATGGGATGTGGGGCCTGTATGGGATGTGGGGCCTGTATGGGATGTGGGCCTGTATGGGATGTGGGGCCTGTATGGGATGTGGGCCTGTCTGGGATGTGGGCCTGGAATGGGATATAGGGCATGTATGGGATGTGGGGCCTGTATGGGATGTGGGCCTGTATGGGATGTGGGGCCTGTATGGGATGTGGGCCTTTATGGGATGTGGGTTTTTGTATGGGATGTGGGGCAGGAATGGGATGTAGGGCATGTATGGGATGTGGGGCCTGTATGGGATGTGGGGCCTGTATGGGATATGGGCCTGTATGGGATGTGGGGCCTGTCTGGGATGTGGGCCTGTATGGGATGTGGGCCTTTATGGGATGTGGGGCTTGTATGGGATGTGGGGCAGGAATGGGATATAGGGCATGTATGGGATGTGGGGCCTGTATGGGATGTGGGCCTGTATGGGATGTGGGGCCTGTATGGGATGTGGGCCAGTATGGGATGTGGGGCAGGAATGGGATATGGGGCAGGTATGGGATGTGGGGCAGGAATTGTATATGGGGCAGGAATGGTGTATGGCGCCTGTATGGGATGTGGGGCCTGTATGGGATGTGGGGCCTGTATGGGATGTGGGCCAGTATGGGATGTGGGGCAGGAATGGGATATGGGGCAGGAATGGTATATGGGGCAGGAATGGTGTATGGGGCAGGAATGGTGTATGGCGCCTGTATGGGATGTGGGGCCTGTATGGGATGTGGGGCCTGTATGGGATGTGGGCCAGTATGGGATGTGGGGCAGGAATGGTGTATGGCGCCTGTATGGGATGTGGGGCCTGTATGGGATGTGGGGCCTGTATGGGATGTGGGGCCTGTATGGGATGTGGGGCCTGTATGGGATGTGGGCCAGTATGGGATGTGGGGCAGGAATGGGATGTGGGGCAGGTATGGGATGTGGGGCAGGAATTGTATATGGGGCAGGAATGGTGTATGGCGCCTGTATGGGATGTGGGGCCTGTATGGGATGTGGGGCAGGAATGGGATGTGGGGCAGGAATTGTATATGGGGCAGGAATGGTGTATGGGGCAGGAAAGGTGTATGGCGCCTGTATGGGATGTGGGGCCTGTATGGGATGTGGGGCAGGAATGGGATGTGGGGCAGGAATTGTATATGGGGCAGGAATGGTGTATGGGGCAGGAAAGGTGTATGGCGCCTGTATGGGATGTGGGGCCTGTATGGGATGTGGGGCAGGAATGGGATGTGGGGCAGGAATTGTATATGGGGCAGGAATGGTGTATGGGGCCTGTATGGGATGTGGGGCCTGTATGGGATGTGGGGCAGGAATGGGATATGGGGCAGGAAAGGGATGTGGAGCAGGAATTGTATATGGGGCAGGAATGTCTCCAAGCTTGAAATGCAGATTTGTATTTTTTTGTATACCTTTGCATGGGAAACATTTAGTCGTTCAAAACAGTATAACACATAATATTTAGCTTTCTCTGTCATTTTACATTGTACCGATACCAGGAAGTCAGTGCCTTCTGTCTGATGAAGCAGGAAGTCCGTCCTCTCTCCTCTGTCCTTTCTACTCCGTTACCGTTAGGATGCAGGTATTTGAGCAAATTCAATTTAGAAAATAACATTTTCTTCTGTCTATTGAAGCTGGAAGCTATGTCCTTCTATCTGAGGAAGCTGGAAGTCATTCCTTTCTGTCTGAGGAAGCTGGAAGTCATTTCATTCTGTCTGAGGAAGCTGGAAGTCATTTCCTTCTGTCAGATGAAGCTTGAAGTAATTTCGCTGTACCGAAGCAGTCCATCTTGAGATTTTGGTGACGGCCCACTTCTGAGTTCACAGGTGTCCCTGCCACAAAACCACCTCAGACCCAGGGTGGTCCTCACACACACACACACACACACACACACACACAGACACACACACACACACACACACACACACACACACACACACACACAGAGAGAGAGAGACACACACACACACCGACATACACACACATACAGACACACATCTGCCCTGCTCTGAAAATATAGAAACCTCTCGCCACCCTGTCAGGCCAAGTCTTTCAGACCGAATCAGGGTTCCTTCCAGCCCAATTTAACTCAACATCCCTAAAACCCCACAATCCAAACTTCCTTCGGGCCCAGAACTCTCTGGCCAACCACCTCCATTCCCACCGTAAAGAACAACATTGTACATGTTTTTCTAAACTAAATAGATGATTTTGTTCACGTGGCTTAATCGAAGAGGCATGTTCTATATTGGGAGGACTTCCAAAACTTATTTTCAGTGCCAGACAGGAAACAAAAGAGAGCCATGAAGAAAAGGAAAGGGGTGGAGTAGACCTGAGTGATACTTCACATAATACAGACTGATCCAGGCCAAATGGATGAAACAGACCTGAGTGGTTCTTCACATAATACAGTCTGATCCAGGCCAAAACAGAACAGGAGCCATTCAACCTTCATGACATCTTCACAGCATCACGTCTAAGAATGGCCTTTTAATGCCAATGATTGAAGGAGCTGTCTGTTCTAGTCTGCCATGCTTTATTTACAACAGGACTAAGCATCATGTACAGATCAAGTGAAGGGCATTGGCATTTCTCACAAATAAGAAATGTGTGTGTGTGTGCGTGCGTGCGTGCGTACGTACGTGCACTTTACTGTAAGTGCTCAAACACTCACAGGGGAGGGAGACAACTCCAGGGTCTCTAGGGTTTCATCCAATGGGAGATCTGTTGGTCTAATGGGTTAATGATCGGCTGGTGAGTTAGAGTGCCATGCGAACTGTATTTTTACACATGGCTATAATACACACAAACACACACACACACACACGCACCGTTCAAGGGAGAGTAGACATCTCTTGATCTACAATAACGTCATGTTATTCTATATCTATGGCGTTGCAAAACATTTTTGAGGTTCAAAATGATGTCATCATGCTCTTTTTAAGTAATAAGGCACGAGGGGGTGTGGTATATGGCCAATATACCACAGCTAAGGGCTGTTCTGAGGCACAGCCCTTAGCTGTGGTATATTGGCCATATACCACAACCCCCCCCCCCCCCCCCCGAGATGCCTTATTGCTATTATAAACTGGTAACCAATGTCATCAGAGCAGTAAAAACAAATGTTTTGTCATACCCGTGGTATATGGTCTGATATACCACAGCTGTCAGCCAATCAGCATTCAGGGCTCGAACCACCCAGTTTATAAGTAGCTTTATACCATGGCATTGTTGAATATTCCTTTCTGATTGGCTTGACGGGCATTCTAGAGCGTGCATTATTTCCCTATAACTCGTGGTGTAGTTGCACTATCGAATTCAACAGCATGAAGTTCATTCTTACATGTTTTGTTTGAGCTGCTTTTGAAAGCAAAAGTCGAATTGAAAACATTATTATTGGTATTTGCTGAATTAGATTTTCATAATAGCAAGCTAGAAGGAATGATTTGGTGAGCTAAACTAGCTAGTCTGTTTGTTTGGTTACCAAGGCAACTACCGAATCTATCTAGTAAACTTGCTAACTACTTCAGTGGATGGTGAACACATTTCTACCTGCAAATGAACACATTTCGAGTGGCAAATTTGTTAAATGATAGCCATGGTATAAAAAGGGATAGTCAACTTGGGGCTCTACGTGTTCTCTGGAAGCGTTAGTTTCACTCCGCTGGCGCGTCGTGGAACACACCTTCCACTTCGTTCATTACCCTCCACATAACGCATATCCCCGCGTTGATTATCCCTTACATAGTGTCATGTTTATGATTATATATATATATATATATATATATATATATATATATATATATATATATATATATATATATATATATATATATATATATATATAGATTTATTTAAGCTTTATTTAACTGGACAAGTCAGTTTAGAACAAATTCTTATTTACAATGACGGCCTACCGCGGCCAAACCCTAACCAGGAACGACGCTGGATGTGTAACGTGTGCTTTACCAACATACATACATAAAGTATTTCCCAATGTATAAAAGAGATCGGATTTCTGTGATCTTATTGGTTGAATATGGTCATCTACATCCTGTATATTGACATCACAATGCATATCTTGTACGATTTAGAATTAGTTAGAAGAACCGTGTTTGTTCTGATGTCTCGTCATGGGAGGAAACAAGGACCATTCGTAGTGTGTCATCACAGTCAGGTTAAATGTACCTCATGCACATCATTTCCTCCATAGCAGAGCCACATTCAATTAACATGGGGGGGGATAGCCGTACATGCCATTACTCTGTATTGCCCTGTCCAAACACAACCACATTGTTAACGGTTAGGCCCAGTATTTGCCATCCATTAGTATTTGATGAAACGGCACTAAATTAAGTCTGGATGACAGAAGGATGTAAAGAGGTACACACAGCCGGGGGGGCTTACAGCAACTTGGAGTGTGTGTGTGTGTGTGTGTGTCTGTGTGTGTCTGTGTGTGTGTGTGTATGTGTGTGTGTCAGTGTGTCAGTGTGTCAGTGTGTGTGTGTGTCTGTGTGTCTGTGTGTGTGTGTGTGCCGCTGTAAACACCACATATGTAACGGAAGAGGACTAGTCAAACCCGGCTGAGTGTATGTGCACACTGTCCGATAGGTCCACATTGGGAGTTTACCTGAAGAAAACATTGGTCCTTTAAAGTGTCTCTTTGGTCTGAGAGCTCTCTTAGAGCCATAAACCTCATCTCTCGACCTCCTCACCTCGTCATTGATAGATCAACACGCTGAAATAAGCCTTTACTATGGCCCACAGTTGACACAACTCTTAACAATGCAGGAACTAATATCGCATTGATTCTGAGGTGTTCCCGCATCAAATGAGGTGGCCTAGTCACTTGTGGGGGGGCATTTTATTTCATCAATGGTGAATAAAGAGCTTAATGCTTGTGTCCTAAAGCCTGGTCGTTAAGAGTCTTTGAGAGGCATTAAGCACACTCTTACCTGTTCTGTGTCATTAATGTAGTGTTGTTAGACGCCTGTTCTGTGTCATTAGTGTAGTGGTGTTAAATGCCTGTTCTGTGTCATTAATGTAGTGGTGCTAAATGCCTGTTCTGTGTCATTAGTGTAGTGGTGTTAGATAACTGTTCTGTTTCATTATATAGTGGTGTTAAATGCCTGTTCTGTTTCATTAGTGTAGTGGTATTAAATGCCTGTTCTGTTAAATTAGTGTAGTGGTATTAAATGCCTGTTCTGTTAAATTAGTGTAGTGGTATTAAATGCCTGTTCTGTTAAATTAGTGTAGTGGTATTAAATGCCTGTTCTGTTAAATTAGTGTAGTGGTATTAAATGCCTGTTCTGTTAAATTAGTGTAGTGGTATTAAATGCCTGTTCTGTTAAATTAGTGTAGTGGTATTAAATGCCTGTTCTGTTTCATTAGTGTAGTGGTGCTAAATGCCTGTTCTGTTTCATTAGTGTAGTGGTGTTAAATGCCTGTTCTGTTTCATTAGTGTAGTGGTGCTAAATGCCTGTTCTTTCATTAGTGTAGTGGTGTTAAATGCCTGTTCTGTTTCATTAGTGTAGTGGTGCCTGTTCTGTTAAATTAGTGTAGTGGTGCCTGTTCTGTTTCATTAGTGTAGTGGTATTAAATGCCTGTTCTGTTAAATTAGTGTAGTGGTGCTAAATGCCTGTTCTTTCATTAGTGTAGTGGTGTTAAATGCCTGTTCTGTTTCATTAATGTAGTGGTGTTAAATGCCTGTTCTTTCATTAGTGTAGTGGTGCTAAATGCCTGTTCTGTTTCATTAGTGTAGTGGTGTTAAATGCCTGTTCTTTCATTAGTGTAGTGGTGCTAAATGCCTGTTCTGTTTCATTAGTGTAGTGGTGTTAAATGCCTGTTCTGTGTCATTAGTGTAGTGGTGCTAAATGCCTGTTCTGTTTCATTAGTGTAGTGGTGTTAAATGCCTGTTCTTTCATTAGTGTAGTGGTGTTAAATGCCTGTTCTTTCATTAGTGTAGTGGTGCTAAATGCCTGTTCTGTTTCATTAGTGTAGTGGTGTTAAATGCCTGTTCTGTTTCATTAGTGTAGTGGTGTTAAATGCCTGTTCTGTTTCATTAGTGTAGTGGTGCTAAATGCCTGTTCTGTTTCATTAGTGTAGTGGTGCTAAATGCCTGTTCTGTTTCATTAGTGTAGTGGTGTTAAATGCCTGTTCTGTTTCATTAGTGTAGTGGTGTTAAATGCCTGTTCTGTTTCATTAGTGTAGTGGTGTTAAATGCCTGTTCTTTCATTAGTGTAGTGGTGCTAAATGCCTGTTATGTTTCATTAGTGTAGTGGTGCTCCATTTGGTCCTGGAGTAGAGAGTATGTGGTGACCTGGGGTCAAACAGAGGGGACGAGATACCTCTGTCACAACTGACCGCTAACCAACACACACACACACACACACACACACACACACACACACACACACACACATACACACACAGAGAGAGACACACACACACACGCGCGGGCACTGTGCCTTCCGTGTGTGTGTGTGTTTCTCTCTGTGTGTGTGTGTGTGTGTGTGTGTGTGTGTGTGTGTGTGTGTGTGTGTGTGCGTACAAAGAGAGAAGATAAGATGGTATGAGACAAGTTTGTTATGGGCGATCGCGCACCGACCTGGTGTGTGTGTGAGTGCACGCGCGTGACCTTTCACTCACCAGGGATACATAACATGCACCTGAGGTCTGAAAGAAAATAAAAATACTAAGTGTGTACTTTACAGCTGTAAAAACAAATTAAAAACCAGCAATCAGTAGTTGAAAAATAACAATGCTAACTCTCCGACCTTGTATTGGTAAAAAAGCTGATGGATTGGGATGGAGAAATGTAACTACTCAAATTCCTAGACAGAGCTATGGATGCAAGGACTAATATACGATATTAACATTATAGTTTTAACCATGTTATGAGACTTTATTGTTTGACATTTACATTGTTTACAAACATTGGAGTAAAACAAGCTTCTATGTTGGGTTCTGATGAAGTCCTGCAGTTGAACTAAGCTCATGAGGAATTTCTAAGATATATTTTTTAAGAATCAATGGGGCACATACCCATTATTGTATGAAGTCCACAAATGGATGTAGCAACATAAAGATCACCATCTAAACATGTTTGTTGAAATCCTCTCACACACACACCCCAACAAAATGTGTCAAATTAATCTGACATTCTTAACACAGCTGTTTTCCCAGTCCTTCTCTGTGGCACATTCCCAGTCCTTCGCTGTGGCACATTCCCAGTCCTTCTCTGTGGCACATTCCCAGTCCTTCGCTGTGGCACATTCCCAGTCCTTCTCTGTGGCACATTCCCAGTCCTTCTCTGTGGCACATTCCCAGTCCTTCTCTGTGGCACATTCCCAGTCCTTCGCTGCGGCTAATTCCCTGTCCTTCGCTGTTGAAAATTCTCAGTCGTTCGCTGTGGAACATTCTCAGTCCTTTGCTGTTGAACATTCTCAGTCCTTCATTGTGGAACATTCTCAGTTCTTCGCAGTGGAACATTCCCAGTCCTTCGCTGTGGAACATTCTCAGTCCTTCGCTGTGGAACATTCTCAGTCCTTCACTGTGGAACATTCTCAGTCCTTCGCTGTGGAACATTCTCAGTCCTTCGCTGTTGAAAATTCTCAGTCGTTCACTGTGGAACATTCTCAGTCGTTCGCTGTGGAACATTCTCAGTCCTTCGCTGTTGAACATTTTCAGTCCTTTGCTGTTGAACATTCTCAGTCCTTCGCTGTTGAACATTCTCAGTCCTTCGCTGTTGAACATTCTCAGTCCTTCGCTGTTGAACATTCTCAGTCTTTCGCTGTTGAAAATTCTCAGTCGTTCGCTGTGGAACATTCTCAGTCCTTCGCTGTGGAACATTCTCAGTCCTTCACTGTGGAACATTCTCAGTCCTTCACTGTGGAACATTCTCAGTCCTTCGCTGTTGAACATTCTCAGTCTTTCGCTGTTGAACATTCTCAGTCCTTCGCTGTTGAACATTCTCAGTCCTTCGCTGTGGAACATTCTCAGTCCTTCACTGTGGAACATTCTCAGTCCTTCACTGTGGAACATTCTCAGTCCTTCGCTGTTGAACATTCTCAGTCCTTCGCTGTTGAACTTTCTCAGTCCTTAGCTGTGGAACATTCCCAGTCTTTCATTGTGGCACATGAGAAAACTATCAAATCAAGCACTGGGCTAACACCCAATCCCTGCTCAGGAGATACAAGCTATACTAGAATATACTGTAAATAGGCTTTACTGTAAATAGGCTTTACTGTAAATAGGCTTTACTGTAAACAGGCTTTCCCATGTTCAGTAGATACATTCTTTACACAGGCCTTAAGGTAAATAGAGCTTTCCCATGATCAGTCGATACATGCTTTACACAGGCTTTACTGTAAACAGGTTTTCCTCGCTCAGACGGAGACTGCTAGAGAGTGATGAGGCCTCCACTCCTACCATCTCTACACTGTGGTGCCTACCTGGTTTCAAATATTATTAAAAAAATGTAAAATACTTTGTGTTAGCCTGTCTGGAGTGACAGATGGGTGGGGTTTGCAGATTTGTAGATGTATTCTATTGGTCCATTACGCCACGAAACCTCAATCAAGTACGTATAAAGTATTTGACATGATTTCAAATAGTATTTGAACCCAGGTCTGGCTGTGTTTTTCTTGTTTTTACTGTAACCCTGCCTTGTTATGAGCCTGGCTGCACAACTAACAGCAGCTAGCAAGTTGTCGCTATTGTTCCTTCGACCTGTTGTTCCTTGGACCTCATATAGGAAGCAATGAACAATGACTGTTGCTTGACCCGCTAATGATTCTAACAGTCGTCTTAACCTTTTATTTTATACTGGTCCGCGGCGGATGGAATCGGCGAGACGAGTCAGAGGAAAACATATGGAGTGTAATTAGCGGAAGGCACCCAGAAACACATTGAGAAACACCAGCAGAGCGTTCCTTTCTGGCGGTAGGACACGTCTACTGCCACCCAGAAACACATTGAGAAACACCAGCAGAGCGTTCCTTTCTGGCGGTAGGACACGTCTACTGTGCAACCTGGGGTACGGAGGCACTGAAAGTGCAGGGGGCGCTGGGATGTAGACTTCGCCAACGGTAAAACATTTCAACATTTCAACATTTCAACACTTCACCGATGGATTTCATCCCAAATGGCACCCTATTCCCTAATGGCCCAGATCAAAAGTTGTGCACTATATTTAAGTAATAAGGGACGAGAGGGGGTGGTATGTGGCCAATATATCATGGCTAAGGGCTGTTCTTAGGCACAACGTATCGCAGAGTGCCTCGACACAGCCCTTAGCAGTGATATATTGGCCAAAAATTCACAAACCCCCGAGGTGCATTATTGCTATTATAAACTGGTTACTAACGTAATTAGAGCAGTAAAAATAAATGTTTTGTCATACCTGTGGAATACCATGGCTGTCAGCCAATCAGCATTCAGGGCTCGAACCCATCAGTTTATAATATCCTATATACTACTGCTGAGTGGTGCAGCGGTCTGACGCACTACAGACCCGGGTTTGATCCCAGGTTGTGGCACAGGAAGACCGCGACCAGGAGACCTATGGGGCGGCCTAGCATCGTCCGGGTTAGGGGAGGATTTTGTCCGGCCGGGATGTCCTTGTCCTATCGCGCTCTAGCGACTCCTTGTGGCGGGCCGGGCGCATGCACACTGACTTCGGGTCGCCAGTTGTACGGTCTTTCCTCCAACACATTAGTGCGGCTGGCTTCCGGATTAAGCGAGCAGTGTGTCAAGAAGCAGTGCGGCTTAGCAGGGTCGTGTTTCGGAGGATACATGGCTCTCGACCTTCGCCTCTCCTGCATCCGTATGGGAGTTGGAGCGATTGGACAATTGATTACCAATTGATTAGAAACAAGGGGTAAAAGTAGAGAACAACAACAGCAACAAAATTGTGCACTAAATAGGGAATAGGGTGCCATTTGGGATACAAACAGCCTAGGTGTGTGCCTCTCTGTCTGTCTGCTTGTGTGTCTGCGTGTGTGTGTGTGTGTGTGTGTGTGTGTGTGTGTGTGTGTGTGTGTGTGTGTGTGTGTGTGTGTGTGTGTGTGTGTGTGTGTGTGTGTGTGTTTGTGTGTGTGTGTGTGTGTGTGTGTGATGCTAATCGTTTAGGTAAGCAGTTATCGTTGCCTTACAGTTAACGTTTACATTTAGTTGTCGAAGCTGATCTTGGTATCCAGGGCAACGCACAGTGTGTGAGGGGTTACAGAGGATGAGTCGCATGTAATCAAACCTACATCCATCTGTCCTTCTCTCATCCGTCCAGCATCTCCATGCCTTCCTCTGTTAGCTCCTTCGGCGGTATCAGCAGACGTCCACTTATGGTAGTCCGGACACGGAGAAAGGGGTCAGTTGTACCAGAGGCGACAAAGCGACTTCAGGTCACCGGCAAGCCTTTCTTCAGTCAATAGGCCAGCCTTTGTTTGGCCACTTGTCCCGCAAGGGTTTATCTCTTGACCCTCAATGTAAACACTATGTTGTTGACGGACTTAGCGTCTCGCCTGGTCCGAAACGACTGACTTTATAGCCAATGTTAAGCCAGGGAGCCATAAAGGCCAGTCACAAGGGACTAGAGAATGCTTGGTCAAAAAAAAAAAACAGCGCTGGGTAGAGTGGACAGAACACACGCCGTGTTATATTTGACCCAGCCAGTTGGGTAACTTAGTTGGGTTATTGAGCTATGATCCACCGGGTCAGATCAGAAGACTGGAGATGTGGCTTAGTGGGGAAGTGGCTTTCAGATAGTTATTTTTGGCCACCTGTGAGAGCAAATGTAATTCCGTTTATCCTGTTCTGTTGTATTGTCACCACATGTTAAGGTTGAGCATGGCAGGTAGCTCTAGTGGTTAGAGCGTTGGGCTGGTAACTGACAGGTTGCTGGATCGAATCCCTGAGCTGACAAGGTAAAAATCTGTCGTTCTGCCCCTGAATAAGGCAGTTAACCCACTGTTCCCTAGTAGGCCATCAATGTAAATAAGAAATTGTTCTTAACTGACTTGCCTAGTTAAGTTTTAAAAAATGTGTAGCTTCAATAAGGCTCACACAAGAGTATGAGTTCCGTAAGTGGCTGTGCATTTTTGTTATAATATTTAAATAATCATCCCCTTTAGAAAAAGAAAGTAAATTCTCATTTTGAAAACGGCTTATTTGGCATCAATATGAGTCAGAAACATTTATTCTAGTGTTAAAATGTACTAGAAAATTTAAATACTATAGGATCATTTTGGTCATAAAGTCAGTCTCGTCCAAAACGGAGATTTATTAGATGATAGGAAAATATTACATGTAACATAATGAAGGGTACGGTAACAGAATGAAGGGTACGGTAACAGAATGAAGGGTACTGTAACAGAATGAAGGGTACGGTAACATAATGAAGGGTACGGTAACAGAATGAAGGGTACGGTAACATAATGAAGGGTACGGTAACAGAATGAAGGGTACGGTAACAGAATGAAGGGTACGGTACACATAATGAAGGGTACGGTAACATAATGAAGGGTACGGTAACAGAATGAAGGGTACGGTAACATAATGAAGGGTACGGTAACAGAATGAAGGGTACGGTAACATAATGAAGGGTACGGTAACATAATGAAGGGTACGGTAACAGAATGAAGGGTACGGTAACATAATGAAGGGTACGGTAACATAATGAAGGGTACGGTAACATAATGAAGGGTACGGTAACATAATGAAGGGTACGGTAACAGAATGAAGGGTACGGTAACAGAATGAAGGGTACTGTAACAGAATGAAGGGTGCTGTAACAGAATGAAGGGTACGGTAACAGAATGAAGGGTACGGTAACAGAATGAAGGGTACGGTAACAGAATGACGGGTACGGTAACATAATGAAGGGTACGGTAACAGAATGAAGGGTACGGTAACAGAATGAAGGGTACGGTAACAGAATGACGGGTACGGTAACAGAATGAAGGGTACAGTAACAGAATGAAGGGTACTGTAAAAGAATGAAGGGTACTGTAAAAGAATGAAGGGTACGGTAACAGAATGAAGGGTACGGTAACAGAATGAAGGGTACGGTAACAGAATGAAGGGTACGGTAACAGAATGACGGGTACGGTAACATAATGAAGGGTACGGTAACAGAATGAAGGTTACGGTAACAGAATGAAGGGTACGGTAACAGAATGAAGGGTACGGTAACAGAATGAAAGGTACGGTAACAGAATGAAGGTTAGGGTAACAGAATGAATGTTAGGGTAACAGAATGAATGTTAGGGTAACAGAATGAAGGGTACGGTAACAGAATGAAGATTAGGGTAACAGATTGAAGGTTAAGGTAACAGAATTATGGGTACGGTAACAGAATGACGGGTACAGTAACAGAATGAAGGTTAAGGTAACAGATTGAATGTTAAGGTAACAGAATGTTGGGTACGGTAACAGAATGACGGGTACGGTAACAGAATGACGGGTACGGTAACAGAATGACGGGAACGGTAACAGAATGACGGGAACGGTAACAGAATGACGGGTACGGTAACAGAATGATGGGTACGGTAACAGAATGAAGGTTAGGGTAACAGATTGAAGGTTAAGGTAACAGAATGATGGGTTCTGTAACAGAATGACGGGTACGGTAACAGAATGACTGGTACAGTAACAGAATGACGGGTACAGTAACAGAATGACGGGTACGGTAACAGTTCGCCTTTGATTGGGTTTATTTCAATCCTTCCCACAACACATTGACCATGGGCAAGTTAGAGACCATCAGTAAATTACCTCAAACCAACTATAAATTGTAGAAATTCATACAAATATTGAAAGCATTTAAATGAGACAATTAAAAGATAAAAATATTGTCGCATTTACATTGTGTAATTTATTGGTGGTTCCTAATTAGCCCTAGAGATAGCTATCAAATGTCAAACCAACCTTTCCATGATTGCACACCAGCTGGCTGAAGCTAATCGGCGAAAGAGGTTGGCTAGCACTAGCTAGGCTAGGCGCCTTCAATACACAAAACCTGGTTTGAGTGTTTCAAGTTATCTAGAAGGGGGAGTGACTGTAACTGTGTACTGTTTTGGCAGAGTGACTGTACAAATGCTTAACATGTGCAAACACGCATAAGAGACACCCACATTAAACCCCAAGACAACTCTCATATGGCTTCAGTCTTCGCCACTGCATTTCTTAGTGACCAAGACAAAAAAACTAGCCGGAATCAGTCCCTATTTAAAAGCACCCCTAGACTTCAAGCCATGATGCTGCAACACTGAACTGCATTGATAGTCCCCGCCCCCTTTTCAGTTCACCAAATAAGGTCAACAAACGTGAGAGGGGAAATCTACAGTTACAACATCAACTTTTTTGATTTAGAAATGAATGATAAGTACCCATTGCTTCTTGAAGAATATAACGTATGAATGCCTCATGAGCTTAGTTCAACTGTCGTGCCCTATCAGAACCCAAAATAGAAGCTTGTTATTAAACTCCAATGTTTGTAAACAAAGTCAATTGCCTTATTATTTCAACTGCTGATTGACCCTTTAACAGTTATGTTCACAGCAGAAATGGAGTGGCGCTAGACCGGTCCCAGTCCATTTTTAGGCCAGTGGGCTGGTCGCATCGGTCTAATTCTTTGTTAAATAATGGGCCTGTTAAGAAATGTTATGATGATTGTTGTGCTGAATGATCATTATTTGGCTAATGGGCTGCTGTCCCATTTCACAGACACCGGCCCAAAATAATTCAGTGGACGGATCCATTTTCCTGTGGTGAACAGTCTGTCATGAGAAACTACATGGAATGTTGTGAAAAATAAAGTTACTTTTTATAAAGCCCATCTCCAAAATGTGTTTATTTTATGACATTGTGATTTATGGATCATACCCAAAATGGGAGTTTGTAAGAATGGGTTGCATTTCAAAAAACTAAAAGTATTTGGTTTTAAATATACTTAAGTATCAAAAGTAAATGTAATTGCTAAAATATACTTAAGTATCAAAATTAAAAGTATAAATCATATCAAATTACTTATATTCCAACACTAGCCGGAGACCACCTGGTTACTCCACCTTAGAGGCTGCTGCCCTATATACATAGACATGGAATCACTGGCCACTTTAATAATGGAACACTAGCCGGAGACCACCTGGTTACTCCACCTTAGAGGCTGCTGCCCTATATACATAGACATGGAATCACTGGCCAATTTAATAATGGAACACTAGCCGGAGACCACCTGGTTACTCCACCTTAGAGGCTGCTGCCCTATATACATAGACATGGAATCACTGGCCACTTTAATAATGGAACACTAGCCGGAGACCACCTGGTTACTCCACCTTAGAGGCTGCTGCCCTATATACATAGACATGGAATCACTGGACACTTTAATAATGGAACACTAGCCGGAGACCACCTGGTTACTCAACCTTAGAGGCTGCTGCCCTATATACATAGACATGGAATCACTGGCCACTTTAATAATGGAACACTAGCCGGAGACCACCTGGTTACTCAACCCTGCACCTTAGAGGCTGCTGCCCTATATACATAGACATGGAATCACTGGACACTTTAATAATGTAACACTAGCCGGAGACCACCTGGTTACTCCACCTTAGAGGCTGCTGCCCTATATACATAGACATGGAATCACTGGACACTTTAATAATGGAACACTAGCCGGAGACCACCTGGTTACTCAACCCTGCACCTTAGAGGCTGCTGCCCTATATACATAGACATGGAATCACTGGACACTTTAATAATGTAACACTAGCCGGAGACCACCTGGTTACTCCACCTTAGAGGCTGCTGCCCTATATACATAGACATGGAATCACTGGCCACTTTAATAATGTAACACTAGCCGGAGACCACCTGGCTCATCCACCTTAGAGGCTGCTGCCCTATATACATAGACATGGAATCACTGGACACTTTAATAATGGAACACTAGCCGGAGACCACCTGGTTACTAAACCCTGCACCGTAGAGGCTGCAGCCCCATATACATAGACATGGAATCACTGGCCACTTTAATAATGGAACACTAGCCGGAGACCACCTGGCTACTCAACCTTAGAGGCTGCTGCCCCATATACATAGACATGGAATCACTGGACACTTTAATAATGTAACACTGGTCACTTTAATAATGGAACACTAGTCACTTTATTAATGGAATACTGGTCACTTTAATAATGGAACACTAGTCACGTTATTAATGGAACACTAGTCACTTTATTAATGGAATACTGGTCACTTTAATAATGGAACACTAGTCACTTTATTAATGGAATACTGGTCACTTTAATAATGGAACACTAGTCACTTTATTAATGGAACACTGGTCACTTTAATAATGGAACACTGGTCACTTTAATAATGGAACACTACTCACTTTAATAATGGAACACTAGTCACTTTAATAATGGAACACTAGTCACTTTATTAATGGAACATTAGTCAATTTAATCATGGAACACTGGTCACTTTAATAATGGAACACTAGTCACTTTAATAATGGAACACTAGTCACTTTATTAATGGAACACTGGCCACTTTAATAATGGAACACTAGTTACTTTATTAATGGAAAACTAGTCACTTTAATAATGGAACACTAGTCACTTTAATAATGGAACACTAGTCACTTTAATAATGGAACACTAGTCACTTTAATAATGGAACACTAGTCACTTTATTAATGGAACATTAGTCAATTTAATCATGGAACACTGGTCACTTTAATAATGGAACACTAGTCATTTTAATAATGGAACACTAGTTACTTTATTAATGGAACACTAGTCACTTTAATAATGGAACACTAGTCACTTTAATAATGGAACACTAGTCACTTTAATAATGGAACACTAGCCGGAGACCACCTGGCACCTCCACCTTAGAGGCTGCTGCCCTATATACATAGACATGGAATCACTGGACACTTTAATAATGTAACACTGGTCACTTTAATAATGGAACACTACTCACTTTAATAATGGAACACTAGTCACTTTATTAATGGAACACTAGTCAATTTAATCATGGAACACTGGTCACTTTAATAATGGAACACTGGTCACTTTATTAATGGAACATTAGTCAATTTAATCATGGAACACTGGTCACTTTAATAATGGAACACTAGTCACTTTAATAATGGAACACTAGTCACTTTAATAATGGAACACTACTCACTTTATTAATGGAATACTGGTCACTTTAATAATGGAACACTAGTCACTTTATTAATGGAACACTAGTCACTTTATTAATGGAATACTGGTCACTTTAATAATGGAACACTAGTCACTTTATTAATGGAACACTAGTCACTTTATTAATGGAATACTGGTCACTTTAATAACGGAACACTAGTCACTTTATTAATGGAATACTGGTCACTTTAATAATGGAACACTAGTCACTTTATTAATGGAACACTGGTCACTTTAATAATGGAACACTGGTCACTTTAATAATGGAACACTACTCACTTTAATAATGGAACACTAGTCACTTTAATAATGGAACACTAGTCACTTTATTAATGGAACATTAGTCAATTTAATCATGGAACACTGGTCACTTTAATAATGGAACACTAGTCACTTTAATAATGGAACACTAGTCACTTTAATAATGGAACACTGGCCACTTTAATAATGGAACACTAGTTACTTTATTAATGGAACACTAGTCACTTTAATAATGGAACACTAGTAACTTTAATAATGGAACACTAGTCACTTTAATAATGGAACACTAGCCGGAGACCACCTGGCACCTCCACCTTAGAGGCTGCTGCCCTATATACATAGACATGGAATCACTGGACACTTTAATAATGTAACACTGGTCACTTTAATAATGGAACACTACTCACTTTAATAATGGAACACTAGTCACTTTATTAATGGAACACTAGTCACTTTAATAATGGAACACTAGTCACTGTAATAATGGAACACTGGTGACTTTAATAATGGAACATTAGTCAATTTAATCATGGAACACTGGTCACTTTAATAATGGAACACTGGTCACTTTATTAATGGAACATTAGTCAATTTAATCATGGAACACTGGTCACTTTAATAATGGAACACTAGTCACTTTAATAATGGAACACTAGTCACTTTAATAATGGAACACTACTCACTTTAATAATGGAACACTAGTCACTTTATTAATGGAACATTAGTCAATTTAATCATGGAACACTGGTCACTTTAATAATGGAACACTGGTCACTTTATTAATGGAACATTAGTCAATTTAATCATGGAACACTGGTCACTTTAATAATGGAACACTACTCACTTTAATAATGGAACACTAGTCACTTTATTAATGGAATACTGGTCACTTTAATAATGGAACACTAGTCACTTTATTAATGGAACACTAGTCACTTTATTAATGGAATACTGGTCACTTTAATAATGGAATACTAGTCACTTTATTAATGGAACACTAGTCACTTTATTAATGGAATACTGGTCACTTTAATAATGGAACACTAGTCACTTTATTAATGGAATACTGGTCACTTTAATAATGGAACACTAGTCACTTTATTAATGGAACACTGGTCACTTTAATAATGGAACACTGGTCACTTTAATAATGGAACACTACTCACTTTAATAATGGAACACTAGTCACTTTAATAATGGAACACTAGTCACTTTATTAATGGAACATTAGTCAATTTAATCATGGAACACTGGTCACTTTAATAATGGAACACTAGTCACTTTAATAATGGAACACTAGTCACTTTATTAATGGAACACTGGCCACTTTAATAATGGAACACTAGTTACTTTATTAATGGAAAACTAGTCACTTTAATAATGGAACACTAGTCACTTTAATAATGGAACACTAGTCACTTTAATAATGGAACACTAGTCACTTTAATAATGGAACACTAGTCACTTTATTAATGGAACATTAGTCAATTTAATCATGGAACACTGGTCACTTTAATAATGGAACACTAGTCATTTTAATAATGGAACACTAGTTACTTTATTAATGGAACACTAGTCACTTTAATAATGGAACACTAGTCACTTTAATAATGGAACACTAGTCACTTTAATAATGGAACACTAGCCGGAGACCACCTGGCACCTCCACCTTAGAGGCTGCTGCCCTATATACATAGACATGGAATCACTGGACACTTTAATAATGTAACACTGGTCACTTTAATAATGGAACACTACTCACTTTAATAATGGAACACTAGTCACTTTATTAATGGAACACTAGTCACTTTAATAATGGAACACTAGTCACTGTAATAATGGAACACTGGTGACTTTAATAATGGAACACTGGTCACTTTAATAATGGAACACTAGTCATTTTATTAATGGAACACTAGTCACTTTAATAATGGAACACTAGTCACTGTAATAATGGAACACTGGTCACTTTAATAATGGAACACTGGTCACTTTAATAATGGAACACTAGTCATTTTATTAATGGAACACTAGTCACTTTAATAATGGAACACTAGTCACTTTAATAATGGAACACTGGCCACTTTAATAATGGAACACTAGTTACTTTATTAATGGAACACTAGTCACTTTAATAATGGAACACTAGTCACTTTAATAATGGAACACTGGCCACTTTAATAATGGAACACTAGTTACTTTATTAATGGAACACTAGTCACTTTAATAATGGAACACTAGTCACTTTATTAATGGAACATTAGTCAATTTAATCATGGAACACTGGTCACTTTAATAATGGAACACTGGTCACTTTATTAATGGAACATTAGTCAATTTAATCATGGAACACTGGTCACTTTAATAATGGAACACTAGTCACTTTAATAATGGAACACTAGTCACTTTAATAATGGAACACTACTCACTTTAATAATGGAACACTAGTCACTTTATTAATGGAACATTAGTCAATTTAATCATGGAACACTGGTCACTTTAATAATGGAACACTGGTCACTTTATTAATGGAACATTAGTCAATTTAATCATGGAACACTGGTCACTTTAATAATGGAACACTAGTCACTTTAATAATGGAACACTAGTCACTTTAATAATGGAACACTACTCACTTTATTAATGGAATACTGGTCACTTTAATAATGGAACACTAGTCACTTTATTAATGGAACACTAGTCACTTTATTAATGGAATACTGGTCACTTTAATAATGGAACACTAGTCACTTTATTAATGGAACACTAGTCACTTTATTAATGGAATACTGGTCACTTTAATAACGGAACACTAGTCACTTTATTAATGGAATACTGGTCACTTTAATAATGGAACACTAGTCACTTTATTAATGGAACACTGGTCACTTTAATAATGGAACACTGGTCACTTTAATAATGGAACACTACTCACTTTAATAATGGAACACTAGTCACTTTAATAATGGAACACTAGTCACTTTATTAATGGAACATTAGTCAATTTAATCATGGAACACTGGTCACTTTAATAATGGAACACTAGTCACTTTAATAATGGAACACTAGTCACTTTAATAATGGAACACTGGCCACTTTAATAATGGAACACTAGTTACTTTATTAATGGAACACTAGTCACTTTAATAATGGAACACTAGTAACTTTAATAATGGAACACTAGTCACTTTAATAATGGAACACTAGCCGGAGACCACCTGGCACCTCCACCTTAGAGGCTGCTGCCCTATATACATAGACATGGAATCACTGGACACTTTAATAATGTAACACTGGTCACTTTAATAATGGAACACTACTCACTTTAATAATGGAACACTAGTCACTTTATTAATGGAACACTAGTCACTTTAATAATGGAACACTAGTCACTGTAATAATGGAACACTGGTGACTTTAATAATGGAACATTAGTCAATTTAATCATGGAACACTGGTCACTTTAATAATGGAACACTGGTCACTTTATTAATGGAACATTAGTCAATTTAATCATGGAACACTGGTCACTTTAATAATGGAACACTAGTCACTTTAATAATGGAACACTAGTCACTTTAATAATGGAACACTACTCACTTTAATAATGGAACACTAGTCACTTTATTAATGGAACATTAGTCAATTTAATCATGGAACACTGGTCACTTTAATAATGGAACACTGGTCACTTTATTAATGGAACATTAGTCAATTTAATCATGGAACACTGGTCACTTTAATAATGGAACACTACTCACTTTAATAATGGAACACTAGTCACTTTATTAATGGAATACTGGTCACTTTAATAATGGAACACTAGTCACTTTATTAATGGAACACTAGTCACTTTATTAATGGAATACTGGTCACTTTAATAATGGAATACTAGTCACTTTATTAATGGAACACTAGTCACTTTATTAATGGAATACTGGTCACTTTAATAATGGAACACTAGTCACTTTATTAATGGAATACTGGTCACTTTAATAATGGAACACTAGTCACTTTATTAATGGAACACTGGTCACTTTAATAATGGAACACTGGTCACTTTAATAATGGAACACTACTCACTTTAATAATGGAACACTAGTCACTTTAATAATGGAACACTAGTCACTTTATTAATGGAACATTAGTCAATTTAATCATGGAACACTGGTCACTTTAATAATGGAACACTACTCACTTTAATAATGGAACACTAGTCACTTTATTAATGGAATACTGGTCACTTTAATAATGGAACACTAGTCACTTTATTAATGGAATACTGGTCACTTTAATAATGGAACACTAGTCACTTTATTAATGGAACACTGGTCACTTTAATAATGGAACACTGGTCACTTTAATAATGGAACACTACTCACTTTAATAATGGAACACTAGTCACTTTAATAATGGAACACTAGTCACTTTAATAATGGAACACTAGTCACTTTATTAATGGAACATTAGTCAATTTAATCATGGAACACTGGTCACTTTAATAATGGAACACTACTCACTTTAATAATGGAACACTAGTCACTTTAATAATGGAACACTAGTCACTTTAATAATGGAACACTAGTTACTTTATTAATGGAACACTAGTCACTTTAATAATGGAACACTAGTCACTTTAATAATGGAACACTAGTCACTTTAATAATGGAACACTAGTCACTTTAATAATGGAACACTAGTCACTTTATTAATGGAACATTAGTCAATTTAATCATGGAACACTGGTCACTTTAATAATGGAACACTAGTCACTTTAATAATGGAACACTGGCCACTTTAATAATGGAACACTAGTTACTTTATTAATGGAACACTAGTCACTTTAATAATGAAACACTAGTCACTTTAATAATGTAACACTAGTCACTTTATTAATGGAACACAGGCCACTTTAATAATGGAACACTAGTTACTTTATTAATGGAAAACTAGTCACTTTAATAATGGAACACTAGTCACTTTAATAATGGAACACTAGTCACTTTAATAATGGAACACTAGTCACTTTAATAATGGAACACTAGTCACTTTATTAATGGAACATTAGTCAATTTAATCATGGAACACTGGTCACTTTAATAATGGAACACTAGTCACTTTAATAATGGAACACTAGTCACTTTAATAATGGAACACTGGCCACTTTAATAATGGAACACTAGTTACTTTATTAATGGAACACTAGTCACTTTAATAATGGAACACTAGTCACTTTAATAATGGAACACTAGTCACTTTATTAATGGAACACTAATCACTTTAATAATGGAACACTAGTCACTTTAATAATGGAACACTAGTCACTCTATTAATGGAACACTAGTCACTTTATTAATGGAAAACTGGTCACTTTAATAATGGAACACTAGTCACTGTATTAATGGAACACTAGTCACTTTATTAATGGAACACTGGCCACTTTAATAATGGAACACTAGTCACTGTATTAATGGAACACTAGTCACTTTATTAATGGAACACTAGTCACTTTATTAATGGAACACTGGTCACTTTAATAATGGAACACTAGTCACTTTAATAATGGAACACTGGTCACTTTAATAATGGAACACTGGTCACTTTATTCATGGAACACTAGTCACTTTAATAATGGAACACTGGCCACTTTAATAATGGAACACTAGTCACTTTATTAATGGAACACTAATCACTTTAATAATGGAACACTAGTCACTTTAATAATGGAACACTAGTCACTGTATTAATGGAACACTGGTCACTTTATTAATGGAACACTAGTCACTTTATTAATGGAACACTGGCCACTTTAATAATGGAACACTGGTCCCTTTTAATAATGGAACACTAGTCACTTTAATAATGGAACACTGGTCACTTTAATAATGGAACACTAGTCACTTTAATAATGGAACACTGGTCCCTTTTAATAATGGAACACTAGTCACTTTAATAATGGAACACTGGTCACTTTAATAATGGAACACTAGTCACTTTAATAATGGAACACTGGTCCCTTTTAATAATGGAACACTAGTCACTTTAATAATGGAACACTGGTCACTTTAATAATGGAACACTAGTCACTTTAATAATGGAACACTGGTCACTTTATTAATGGAACACTAATCACTTTATTAATGGAACACTAGTCACTTTAATAATGGAACACTAGTCACTTTAATAATGGAACACTGGTCACTTTATTAATGGAACACTAGTCACTTTAATAATGGAACACTGGTCACTTTATTAATGGAACACTAGTTACTTTATTAATGGAACACTGGTCACTTTAATAATGGAACACTAGTCACTTTAGTAATGGAACACTAGTCACTTTAATAATGGAACACTGGTCACTTTAATAATGGAACACTAGTTACTTTATTAATGGAACACTGGTCACTTTAATAATGGAACACTGGTCACTTTAATAATGGAACACTGGTCACTTTATTAATGGAACACTAGTCACTTTAATAATGGAACACTAGTCATTTTATTAATGGAACACTGGCCACTTTAATAATGTTTACATACTGCTTTACTCATCTCATGTGCACACACGGTATTCTAGTCTACAGTATTTTAGTCAGCGCCACTCCGACATTGCTCATCCTAATATTAAATATATTTCTTAAATCCATTCTTTTACTCTTAGATATGTGTATTGTTGTGAATTGTTAGATACTACTGCACTATTGGAGCTAGGAACACAAGTATTTCGCTACACCTGCATTAACATATGCTAAATATGTGTTATGTGACCAATGGGACCAGTTTATTTTCTTTTATTTATAGTAAGAAAATCAGATGGCACCATTTTCTTGTTTTTTATATATTTAGCCAGGGGGCACACTCAAACACTCAGACATAATTTACAAACAAACCATCTGTGTTTAGTGAATCAGAGGCAGTAGGGATGACCAAGGCTGTTCTCTTGATAGGTTTGTGAATTGGACCATCCAGGCTGTATCACGTCCGGCCGTGATTGGGAGTCCCATAGGGCGGCGCAAAATTGGCCCAGCGTCGTCCAGGTTTGGTCGGGATAGGACGTCACTGTAAATAAGAATTTGTTCTTAACTGACTTGCCTAAATAAAGGTTCAATTAAAACTTTTATTTTTTTTAAAATCCTGTCCTGCTGAGCATTCAAAATGTTTTTGGAGTAAAAAGTACATTATTTTCTTTAGAAATGTAGTGACGTAAAAGCAAAAGTTTTAAAAAATATAAATAGTAAAGTATTTTTACTTTACTTGTACTTTACACTTCTTTTAGTGTCTAAAAGCCAGTAAAGCCAATCACCTGCATACAAATGTTAAACTTTAACGTGGAGGGGATTTAGTTCAAAGTTTGAGGTTGTAGAATCGCCAAGCTGGCATTTTCTTTTGATCTCTCTTTTACCTCCTCTACCTGTCTACACACCATCTCTGTTTTACCTCCTCTCCCTGTCTACACACCATCTCTGTTTTACCCCCTCTCCCTGTCTACACACCATCTCTGTTTTACCTCCTCTCCCTGTCGACACACCATCTCTGTTTTACCTCCTCTCCCTGTCTACACACCATCTCTGTTTTACCTCCTCTACCTGTCTACACTCCATCTCTGTTTTACCTCCTCTCCCTGTCTACACACCATCTCTGTTTTACCTCCTCTCCCTGTCTACACACCATCTCTGTTTTACCTCCTTTCCCTGTCTACACACCATCTCTGTTTTACCTCCTCTCCCTGTCTACACACCATCTCTGTTTTACCCCCTCTCCCTGTCTACACACCATCTCTGTTTTACCCCCTCTCCCTGTCTACACACCATCTCTGTTTTACCTCCTCTCCCTGTCGACACACCATCTCTGTTTCACCCCCTCTCCCTGTCTACACACCATCTCTGTTTTACCTCCTCTCCCTGTCTACACACCATCTCTGTTTCACCCCCTCTCCCTGTCTACACACCATCTCTGTTTTACCTCCTCTCCCTGTCTACACACCATCTCTGTTTTACCTCCTCTCCCTGTCTACACACCATCTCTGTTTTACCTCCTCTCCCTGTCTACACACCATCTCTGTTTTACCCCCTCTCCCTGTCTACACACCATCTCTGTTTTACCTCCTCTCCCTGTCTACACACCATCTCTGTTTACCTCCTCTCCCTGTCTACACAACTTCAATGGCCTGCACAGTAACTCTCTCTCTCTCCCCCCATCTGTCTGTCTCTCTCCCCTCTCTCCTACTCTTTCTCTCCCCCTCTCTGTCTCTCTCCCTCTCTCTGCCCCATCTATCTATCTATTTCCCTCTGTCTCTCTCTATCTCTATCTCACTCTCTCTCCCCCCCTCTCTCCCTCCCATATCTCCTCACTCCTCCCGCTCTCCCTCTCTGTCCCTCTCACTCTCTTCTCTCGCCCTCCACCTTTCTCTCTCCCTCCCTCTCTCTCTCTCTCTCTCCCTCGCTCTCTCTCTCTCCCTCTCCCTCTGTCTCTCTCCCTTCCCCTCTCCTCACTCCTCCCGCTCTCCCTCTCTCTCCCTCTCACTCTCTTCTCTCTCCCTCCACCTTTCTCTCTCCCTCCTCTCTCTCTCCCTCTCTCTCTCTACCTCTGTCTCTCTCCCAACCCTCTCTACTCACTCCTCCAGCTCTCCCTCTCTCTCCCTCTCACTATCTTCTCTCTCCCTCCACCTTTCTCTCTCCCTCCCTCTCTCTCTCCCTTGTTCTCTCCCTGTCTCTCTCTCCCTCTCTCTCCCTCTCCCTCTCAATTCAATTTCAATTTAAGGGGCTTTATTGGCATAGGAAATATATGTTTACATTGCCAAAGCAAGTAATAAATAATAAACAAAAGTGAAATAAACAATTAAAAAATGGACAGTAAACATTACACTCACAAGTTCCAAAAGGATAAAGACATTTCAAATCAAATCAAATCAAATCAAATGTTATTTGTCACATACACATGGTTAGCAGATGTTAATGCGAGTGTAGCGAAATGCTTGTGCTTCTAGTTCCGACAATGCAGTAATAACAAGTAATCTAACTAACAATTCCAAAACTACTGTCTTGTACACAGTGTAAGGGGATAAAGAATATGTACATAAGGATATATGAATGAGTGATGGTACAGAGCAGCATAGGCAAGATACAGTAGATGGTATCGAGTACAGTATGTACAAATGAGATGAGTATGTAAACAAAGTGGCATAGTTTAAAGTGGCTAGTGATACATGTATTACATAAGGATACAGTCGATGATATAGAGTACAGTATATACGTATGCATATGAGATGAATAATGTAGGGTAAGTAACATTATATAAGGTAGCATTGTTTAAAGTGGCTAGTGATATATTTACATCATTTCCCATCAATTCCCATTATTAAAGTGGCTGGAGTTGAGTCAGTGTCAGTGTGTTGGCAGCAGCCACTCAGTGTTAGTGGTGGCTGTTTAACAGTCTGATGGCCTTGAGATAGAAGCTGTTTTTCAGTCTCTCGGTCCCAGCTTTGATGCACCTGTACTGACCTCGCCTTCTGGATGATAGCGGGGTGAACAGGCAGTGGCTCGGGTGGTTGATGTCCTTGATGATCTTTATGGCCTTCCTGTGACATCGGGTGGTGTAGGTGTCCTGGAGGGCAGGTAGGTTGCCCCCGGTGATGCGTTGTGCAGACCTCACTACCCTCTGGAGAGCCTTACGGTTGAGGGCGGTGCAGTTGCCATACCAGGCGGTGATACAGCCCGCCAGGATGCTCTCGATTGTGCATCTGTAGAAGTTTGTGAGTGCTTTTGGTGACAAGCCGAATTTCTTCAGCCTCCTGAGGTTGAAGAGGCACTGCTGCGCCTTCTTCACGATGCTGTCTGTGTGAGTGGACCAATTCAGTTTGTCTGTGATGTGTATGCCGAGGAACTTAAAACTTGCTACCCTCTCCACTACTGTTCAATCGATGTGGATAGGGGGGTGTTCCCTCTGCTGTTTCCTGAAGTCCACAATCATCTCCTTAGTTTTGTTGACGTTGAGTGTGAGGTTATTTTCCTGACTCCACACTCCGAGGGCCCTCACCTCCTCCCTGTAGGCCGTCTCGTCGTTGTTGGTAATCAAGCCTACCACTGTTGTGTCGTCCGCAAACTTGATGATTGAGTTGGAGGCGTGCGTGGCCACGCAGTCGTGGGTGAACAGGGAGTACAGGAGAGGGCTCAGAACGCACCCTTGTGGGGCCCCAGTGTTGAGGATCAGCGGGGAGGAGATGTTGTTGCCTACCCTCACCACCTGGGGGCGGCCCGTCAGGAAGTCCAGTACCCAGTTGCACAGGGCGGGGTCGAGACCCAGGGTCTCGAGCTTGATGACGAGCTTGGAGGGTACTATGGTGTTGAATGCCGAGCTGTAGTCGATGAACAGCATTCTCACATAGGTATTCCTCTTGTCCAGATGGGTTAGGGCAGTGTGCAGTGTGGTTGAGATTGCATCGTCTGTGGACCTATTTGGGCGGTAAGCAAATTGGAGTGGGTCTAGGGTGTCAGGTAGGGTGGAGGTGATATGGTCCTTGACTAGTCTCTCAAAGCACTTCATGATGACGGATGTGAGTGCTACGGGGCGGTAGTCGTTTAGCTCAGTTACCTTAGCTTTCTTGGGAACAGGAACAATGGTGGCCCTCTTGAAGCATGTGGGAACAGCAGACTGGTATAGGGATTGATTGAATATGTCCGTAAACACACCGGCCAGCTGGTCTGCGCATGCTCTGAGGGCACGGCTGGGGATGCCGTCTGGGCCTGCAGCCTTGCGAGGGTTAACACGTTTAAATGTCTTACTCACCTCGGCTGCAGTGAAGGAGAGACCGCATGTTTTCGTTGCAGGCCGTGTCAGTGGCACTGTATTGTCCTCAAAGCGGGCAAAAAAGTTATTTAGTCTGCCTGGGAGCAAGACATCCTGGTCCGTGACTGGGCTGGATTTCTTCCTGTAGTCCGTGATTGACTGTAGACCCTGCCACATGCCTCTTGTGTCTGAGCCGTTGAATTGAGATTCTACTTTGTCTCTGTACTGGCGCTTAGCTTGTTTGATAGCCTTGCGGAGGGAATAGCTGCACTGTTTGTATTCGGTCATGTTACCAGACACCTTGCCCTGATTAAAAGCAGTGGTTCGCGCTTTCAGTTTCACACGAATGCTGCCATCAATCCACGGTTTCTGGTTAGGGAATGTTTTAATCGTTGCTATGGGAACGACATCTTCAACGCACGTTCTAATGAACTCGCACACCGAATCAGCGTATTCGTCAATGTTGTTATCTGACGCAATACGAAACATCTCCCAGTCCACGTGATGGAAGCAGTCTTGGAGTGTGGAGTCAGCTTGGTCGGACCAGCGTTGGACAGACCTCAGCGTGGGAGCCTCTTGTTTTAGTTTCTGTCTGTAGGCAGGGATCAACAAAATGGAGTCGTGGTCAGCTTTTCCGAAAGGGGGGCGGGGCAGGGCCTTATATGCGTCGCGGAAGTTAGAGTAACAATGATCCAAGGTCTTTCCACCCCTGGTTGCGCAATCGATATGCTGATAAAATTTGGGGAGTCTTGTTTTCAGATTAGCCTTGTTAAAATCCCCAGCTACAATGAATGCAGCCTCCGGATAAATCGTTTCCAGTTTGCAGAGAGTTAAATAAAGTTTGTTCAGAGCCATTGATGTGTCTGCTTGGGGGGGGATATATACGGCTGTGATTATAATCGAAGAGAATTCTCTTGGTAGATAATGCGGTCTACATTTGATTGTGAGGAATTCTAAATCAGGTGAACAGAAGGATTTGAGTTCCTGTATGTTTCTTTCATCACACCATGTCACGTTGGCCATGAGGCATACGCCCCCGCCCCTCTTCTTACCAGAAAGATGTTTGTTTCTGTCAGCGCGATGCGTGGAGAAACCCGTTGGCTGCACCGCTTCGGATAGAGTTTCTCCAGTGAGCCATGTTTCAGTGAAGCAGAGGACGTTACAGTCTCTGATGTCCCTCTGGAATGCTACCCTTGCTCGGATTTCATCAACCTTGTTGTCAAGAGACTGGACATTGGCAAGAAGAATGCTAGGGAGTGGTGCGCGGTGTGCCCGTCTCCGGAGTCTGACCAGAAGACCGCCTCGTTTCCCTCTCTTTCGGAGTCGTTTTTTTGGGTCGCTGCATAGGATCCACTCCGTTGTCCTGTTTGTAAGGCAGAACACAGGGTCCGCGTCGCGAAAAACATATTCTTGGTCGTACTGATGGTGAGTTGACGCTGATCTTATATTCAGTAGTTCTTCTCGACTGTATGTAATGAAACCTAAGATGACCTGGGGTACTAATGTAAGAAATAACACGTAAAAAAACAAAAAACTGCATAGTTTCCTAGGAACGCGAAGCGAGGCGGCCATCTCTGTCGGCGCCGGAAGTTCCATTTGCGCCGGAAGTTCCAAATGTAATATTATGTAATATTAAGTACAAATGGGAACATAAATAAACATAAATATGGTTTGTATTTACAATGGTGTTTGTTCTTCACTAGTTGCCCTTTTCTTGTGGCAACAGGTCACACATATTGCTGCTGTGATGGCACACTGGTATTTCACCCAATAGATATGGGAGTTTATCGAAATTGGGTTTGTTTTCCAAGTCTTTGTGGGTCTGTGTAATCTGAAGGAAATATGTGTGGGGTGGCAGGGTAGCCTAGTGGTTAGGGCGTTGGACTAGTAACCGGAAGGTTGCAAATTCAAACCCCCGAACTGACAAGGTACAAATCTGTCGTTCTGCCCCTGAACAGGTGACTGAACAGGCAGTTAACCCACTGTTCCTAGGCCGTCATTGAAAATAAGAATGTGTTCTTAACTGACTTGCCTAGTTAAATAAAGGTAAAATAAAATAAAAAATATGGTCATACATTTGGCAGGAGGTTAGGAAGTGCAGCTCTCTCTCTATTTCTCTCTCTCTCTCTCTCAATTTCAATTCAATTTAAGGGCTTTAGTTGCATGGGAAACATATGTTAAATTTGCCAAAAAAAGTGAAGTCCCTCCCCCCATCTCTCTCTTTCTCTAACTGCCCCTCTCGTCTGTCTCTCTCTCTCCCCCTCTCTCTGCCCCTTCCCCACCCCTCTCCTCTCTTATTCTCTCTCTCTCCCCCCCCCTCTCTGCCCCACCCCTCTCTCTGTCTCTCCTCTCTCTCCCTGTCTCTCCCTGCCCCTCTCCCCTCTCTCTCTCTCCCCCCTACCCCTCTATTTGTCTCTCCTCTCTCTCTCCTCTCTCTCCCTGTCTCTCCCTGCCCCTCTCCTCTCTCTCTCTCTCTCCCCCCCTCTTTCTCTGCCCCACCCCTCTCTCTGTCTCTCCTCTCTCTCTCTCCTCTCTCCCTGTCTCTCTCTGCCCCTCTCCCCTCCCTCTCTCTCTCCCCCCCTCTTTCTCTGCCCCACCCCTCTCTCTGTCTCTCCTCTCTCTCTCCTCTCTCTCCCTGTCTCTCTCTGCCCCTCTCCCCTCTCTCTCTCTCTCCCCCCTCTCTCTGCCCCACCCCTCTCTCTGTCTCTCCTCTCTCTCTCCTCTCTCTCCCTGTCTCTCCCTGCCCCTCTCCTCTCTCTCTCTCTCTCCCCCCTCTTTCTCTGCCCCACCCCTCTCTCTCTCTCTCTCTCTCTCTCTCTCTCTCTCTCTCTCTCTCTCTCTCTCTCTCTCTCCCTGTCTCTATCTGTCTCTCCTCTCTCTGTGTCTCTTCTCTCTCTCTCTCTCTCTCTCCCTGTCTCTATCTGTCTCTCCTCTCTCTCTCTCTCTCTCTCTGTCTCTTCTCTCTCTCTCTCTCTGTCTCTCCTCTCTCTCTCTCCTCTCTCTCTCTCTCTCTCTCCTCTCTCTCTCCCTGTCTCTCACTGCCCCTCTCCTCTCTCTGTCTCTCCTCTCTCTCGCTGTCTCTCTCCTCTCTCTCTCTCCCCCCTCTCTCTCTGCCCCACCCCTCTCTCTGTCTCTCCTCTCTCTCTCTGTCTCTCCTCTCTCTCTCCTCTCTCTCCCTGTCTCTCCCTGCCCCTCTCCTCTCTCTCTCTCTCTCTCTCTCTCTCCCCTCTCTCTGTCTCTCCTCTCTCTCTCCTCTCTCTCCCTGTCTCTCCCTCGTTCTCTCTGCTACAGGTTAATCATTCCATCACAGAGCTAACCCTTATCTGTCTCTCTGTCTCTCCCTGTCTCTCCCTCGTTCTCTCTGCTACAGGTTAATCATTCCATCACAGAGCTAACCCTTATCTGTCTCTGTTTAAATTTGTAACTGGATCTTATCAACCACATGACCACCACAGGACCAATCCCGGGCCAGCATTTATGAATACTGTTGATAATTGCTTGTGTGTGTGTGTGTGTGTGTGTGTGTGTGTGTGTGTGTGTGTGTGTGTGTGTGTGTGTGTGTGTGTGTGTGTGTGTGTGCATGCGTGTGGTGTTGGGGGGGGGGTGAAAGTGGGGAGAGATGGAGAGATAAAGAGAGAGAGAGGGCAGAAAGAGGGAGGGAAGGGGATGGGATAGTTCAACAGGCAGAGTTCACTCGACTTCAGAGCAAGTGGACAGTAACTTTTTCCTTTTCTCTTTAACTCCTGAAGTCTCAGCCCTCTTCATTGCTCTGATTGCCCCAATTACTACTCACAGAATGGAATAGGTTAAGAGATCGAGATTAAGGGTCGGTGTCGTAGAGGATCGATCAAACCAGAGCCTTGTTTTCTCTGTGGAGCTGTGGATTGGCATGTCTTCCTTCAGCCGTGACAGTGAAAGTGATCAGTGTTGCTCTACAGAGGACTTGACTGGTGCAGGTGAGTAGTGGCTGATTGTGTTGTATCATAGCTTCATGCTACGTGTCTGGTGCAGCGTGCCAGCCAGGATTCGAGAGGCCCCTCTATAGCCTACACTCTCAGAGGTAAAGGTGCCAGGAAGAACCTTTTGGGGTTCTAAAAATTACCACACAGGTAGAACATTTTCAGTTCAAAATGGTTCTTCGAGGAACCCCTGTGTAAAGGATCTTCGAGCAACCCATGTGTAAAGGGTCAAACCAGAAAGTGTATGCGATGAGAAGGGGTTTAATTGTTAATCTTTTCACTAAGATATTGTAGAGGTGACAACCAATCAGAAGATTTGAGGTGTGGCTTTCAGATTTTTGGTCACCTGTTAGAGTAAATGTCATTCCTGGTCATCATGTTCAGTTCGTACACTTCCAATTTAAATATTTTTGCATATTACACATTGTAACTTAATATGAATAATACTAACATTGCTCATCACATAGTAATAAAGTGGTAACTTTTTCAACTTTGGCATTTGCATTGACTCTTGAGGAAATCATACAACTGTCAATGTTCAACTTTAACATGTGATGACAATACAACAGACGATATGAACAGGAATGACATTTAATCTAACAGGTGGCCCCCAAAAAGGATGTATGAAAGCCACGCCCTTCTAAGCCACGCCCCTTCTAAGCCACGCCTCCAGTCCAGGGTTCCTCCAGGATGTTATGTTGAAACATTAAAGATTCCTTTTAAGAACCCTGACAAGTAATCAAAGGTGCAAATATGAACCATTAACTAGCAAAGATGCAGGTTTCCTCAAGTCACCACTAATTCTAAGAGTGTTCATCATTTCTCTATTAGACTCGTGCACTCAGTCATGTTCCCATAAATACAAGGTTGAACTTGCAGTTTTCTCTAACCTTTTTTTGAAATGTCCATTTTTGACGTGCATTGTTGAGTAACAGCAATGGCATTTTTCATGTTATGCTTGAAGATTAGTTTAGACCAAGGATGGAGGCCCGCAGATCGATTTCTGAAAACTACACACACACACACAATTATTATTATTATTATTATTATTATTTTGAACAGAGTTAGAATAGTAGAGTACACAAGGTGCAATTTCGAAACTTGGTTGAGCAATTTTTCTCTTGTAATGTCAGTCACTGACAGTCACTCAATTAGTCCGTGACAGCTAAAAAAAAATATTTGATTGGTAAATTAGTCTAGCCAGCTATCTAAACTTGGTCCAATTACCGACAGGGCCCCCCCCATTGATTTTGCTAGTCACTCTCACTCAGATATCACATGCAAACATGTCTCTCCGTGGTAAAATGAGTAGAATTGCAGGAAATTAGCTGGAAAACTGCACATTTATTTTCCACTACGCCCCATGGCAAAATGTGTAGAAGGGGGGGGGGGGGGCGCTAAAATGTGTTGCTGGCAACACATTTTCACTTAGGGCCTCCCCAAAAAGGCTAGGGTTGTCTCTGACTTCATGTGTGGGTGTGGTTACACAGACCTGTGAGCCACTGTGGCCCCCCCATGATGAGTTCAGATTTTTGTGGCCCCCACCCCCCATCAAAGTTGCCAATCCCTGGTTTAGGTTGTTGACATGTGTTGTTGTCTATGCATTGAATGTACTGTTAGGGTGCTTATACACAATTTCCTGTTTTATTTTTGTTATTATTATTATAATTTTTTACAAAAACACACAATGCAATGCTATGTTTTTACATGCATAAATAAGTCATTAGGTCAAATTTAAGGAATGACGAATATCCGGAAATAAATTGAAAATATGTTGCAAATGAGGTCACTTCAACGCGTGGTTGTCGTGCGTAACAGGTTTGAGGCCTCATCATTGATACATCTTCAGCTTGCTTTTGTTTTATGAACACTATCAGCGAAGGTATCTTTTCAATAGCGCTCAGTATTCAAAGTCAAATCAAAACAAATGTTATTGGTCACACGCATGTGTTAATGCGAGTGTAGCGAAATGCTTGTGTTCAGTTTAAAGTAAATTATTTATGGATTCCAATCGAAACATTGACATCAGTAACAGTCAAATGTATTCCGGCAATCTATTGCCAAACATTTTACAGTCAATGTGTCAGACATTTGGACGTGTTTGTAGACCAATGTGTGTGAGTGTAGGTTACAGTTTAAATGTTAACTCACTCGAAATCATTTCCGAGTTGCCTTTATGATCGGAAATGATAAAGATTAGGCTATCAGAGCATGAACATGCACGAGAAAAGCAACGAAATGCATGTTCTTTACAACGATAAAACATATCATAATTGCAACAATTATTAGCATTGCATGTTTGATAATTTCGAAATAATTATTTAAGTGTAGTTTTGGTTATATATATATATATATATATATATATATATATTTGATATAATGGATAGATTAAATCAGTTAGACCTGCGGGGTGCGTGTGTGTGAGAGTTTGCCCTCGCAAGTGCGTAAATGCGTGTGAGTGTGCGCGCGTGCTTATAGGGCCACTCTAATGTATGTCTCGAGTTGACCTTGGATGTAGCCTAACCTTTTGCTTGAAAAGGCCGCTGTGCGTCACTTTTCACCATCCTCCCCATCCGTTGCTTGACAGCTCTCAATAGGGCTCAGGTGATGACAAGAGTGAATTATGTTGTGTTCCGCTGTGTGTGTGTGTGTGTGTGTGTGTGTGTGTGTGTGTGTGTGTGTGTGTGTGTGTGTGTGTGTGTGTGTGTGTGTGTTTTAACACACAAACAAATCCTGATTTTCGTTTTGTTGTTCTAATTCACGTCAATTATGTTACGTGATTTGATCCGTCTTGTCCTGTAGCTTATATAATTATGTAAATATTAAGGAGAGAAATTAGATCATTTATAGAGGTAAATGTGGTATTTTAAAAACGGGCCTGGCATATTAGACGACAGCTTTGAAAAAGTTTTGCCCTAATTTGCATTTTTGTCGCAATAGTTTAGAATTAATTCATCCAGTAGCCTAAAACGAATATTTTTATTTCGTCTCAGTAAAATGGCACCTGTTTGCGCGCATAGTCCCCCCCCCACACTAATTTATCAGCTACCTACTCATGAAAAGCTTGATTAAAACTGTGCTTATAACTCATTACTAGACCTGTTGGCATAACGACATGCCTCCGTGCCTATACATATATGCCTTCCGCTCCTCTGTGTCAAAGATGGTTTCAGTTGCATCACTTTGATTTAGTCAGCCGATTTTAAAGCCCATCATTAGCAGTAAAAACAGTTGTGATTTGGACAGTGTGGATAAACGATTTAGAAATTATGTTGCCCGTCTCCGCACGCGATTGGAGCTACGGGTGTGATGTCATACCACCATGAGCCCCTGATTGGCGTTAGGAAGCGGTGTCCGTGGAGTAAACAAAGCAGCAAGGAGAGGTTTGAACTTCACATCCCACTCCATCACAGATAGACCGAATTTACCTGAAGGAGCGGCCGGCGTGAAAGTATTTTCAAACCAGCCCGAAAGTTCCTGACAGTTCGCTAACTCCACTTTCAAGACCAGTGTCAAAGACTTGGAAAGGCCAGCGGGAGAGCAGTCAGCTGCCGAGACCTCTAGAGAGGTGTCATCATATTTTAACCCGGTTCAATCCTGGTTGTCCGGGTAGATTTGTTATTTTAATCAGAGAGAGTGAGAGAGAGAGAGAGAGAGAGAGAGAGACGGAGAGAGAGAGAGAGAGAGAGAGAGTGAGAGAGAGAGAGACGGAGAGAGAGAGAGAGAGAACTCGAAATCATTGTGCTCCACCCCTTAACTTCGCGGTAAAACCATGCTCGTATACTAGGGTCAACGGCATTGCTCCATATTTCAATTTACCCAAGAGCAATTTCAGAATGAATTTACATTGTTCTCGCTGTTGCAGGCTACCCATCGGGTATGTAGCCTAGACCTTCGCTGTCTGTTTAAGCAGAGCCCGCTGCATTTTGGCCATACAGTGAGCGCGCAGGATTTGGGAAGCCACTTTTCTCCGGTGTGTCTGTGTGTGTGAGTGAGTGAGTGTGAGAACCTGTGGTGTTCCTCTCCGGTCCAGGTGGTCAGCCGGACGGAGCTGAGTCTCCCGCTCAGCCCAGTGGAGCTGTCATGCTGCCCAAAGGCGACACGGAATCTCTAGGACTCGTTCGATCGCATGGAGAGCAGGGACACATGCCAAGAAATATGCAAGGTAAGAAATCTAGACCGATTTAGATGCCGTATTATTAGGCAATATTGTAGACCGCGCGACCGTTGTGCGTTAACACTGGCATCGCGAAAGGTGTAATTTGTGAAATTGTGCGTAATTACGGGCGAAAGACCTGACAGTTTAGGACATAAATAGCCAAGACAAACTCGTCGTGCATCTTATTCAGTTGGCAACTTGGAATAGTTAACTTATTTGCTGATCATGCATTATATATCACTATTAAGGTAGGCTACGCTGGGACGGTCAATATATATCACTATTAAGGTAGGCTACGCTGGGACGGTCAATATGTGGCATTTGCGAATTCGCTCTACCCAAATTCTATAGGAAAGATCATTGTTGCTGTCACCGACTTTCTCAAAATAGTGCATGGTAAATGATTCCATTGTGCACTTTATGAATGAATTAAAAGCACAATATTCACTTAGTCAGATATCATTCCGTTTTATCCATTGTGTTTCATTCCTGCCATAGGCTATTATGAAATTATAGGATACGGTTGATCTACCATACAGGCCTAGCCACAGTCATCTGATGGGATTTTACTAGGCTAATGAGTAAACCATCCTAAAGCTCACCTGATGTCTAACGTTTGCTTAATATGCAAGAGCTCATGTGCCAGTTGTTGGAACCTGAAAAATGTGAATTCCCCAAATGGCATCAAGTCTAGGCCATTGTCTTTTTAAACTTCGGTTTCAGCACCATGCAGAATTATGTCAGTGATATTTGTAATAAAATATTTTCTTTCAGGTCACGTTTTTGTCAAAAGTTTATATTAAAAGGGCGACGAGTTTAGAACCTTTACTCCAGAACAGGAGGGTGCAAATCAGATATCCTACAGTTTGCGAGTAAGACATTTGGCCTACGACAAAAACAAGTTTTGATGACATAAATGTGCAATTATTGAAAAATGCCAAGTTGGGTTAAATACATTTAGCTTGGAATCATTTTTGTTAAATTTACAAATTGTAACCTATAACCCGTCGTTTTGGGGGTTCCTTCTCATAATACTGGACTAGCCTACTGCTTGTTTTAATTTCCAAAAGTTCAATGTTAGAAAATAAGATAACTATTTTCGATGAGAATTGAAGTGTTCTTTGCAAGCCTATCGAATTATTATTTCTAAATCCCCTCCACTTTGCTAATTGCACAGTTCGATTATCTTAAAAAATTAAGTTTCATATAGTGTTGATACAAATATCTGATAACTCAACCTTCAAGGCATGAATGGAATTTTCATCTATATTTTGCACGGGTAGTTTCTCTGTCTGCGTGCAAAAAAAGAAAATGCCATTTTCCAATCCATTTAAACATGGGCATAGCTTATTTTCAAATATCAAACTTTAAACTGAAAATAGTTTTGAGGCTGCATTGTTTCTCAGAGGCCCGAGATAAGATTCGATAGCTAAGTTATAGGTTACAGAAAAACTTTCTGAACTTGTCAAAAAATCTGACCGAAAGGTCTAGAGTAGGCTACTGTGTAAACTAACCCATGGGTTCAGCTCTCCTGTCATCAAAATATGAGGCCTGACATTTTCATACGGGAATTTTTCTGCTGGTGGATATGTTTGTAAGATTATTATTATAATATATATGTTTAACCTTTATTTAACTAGGCAGGTCAGTTAAGAACAAATTCGTATTTACGATGACTTTCTCAACTTATTATACAGGGCTTGTAAACGCTGGGAGATCAGAGGGTCAATGGAGAAAAATATGCTCAGCAGACACACAGGCAGAAAGACGCATTTTGAAAGTTACATTATTCTATCTGCTCTGAAATTCATTGTGATTTTTCTGTTTGATGTTTGCCCGCATTTTAAGGACAATCAATTATTTTCTTACCATTGTAAATGTCAGTTCCGCTGTTTGCTAACACTGTTATATATCCGCTTATCAATGCAATTATTTTCATCAGCATTCATGCCCGTAAAATGACTTAAGCAGGTGCTTATGGAAAGTAAATTAAACCGTATGTGTACAGAGCAGAGCAGACACGGGAAGAGTAGCTGAAGGCGATTCAATTTAAGTTCAATTTAAGAATCAGTTTTATATTTTTCTTTCACCTGTTAGCACGAAAGGTTGCACTGTAGGCTGTCTTCATTCGCCTGTGGGCGGTAACATTTACTCCTCGAATGCTTAACTCTAATATCTTACCATTTCCGGGATGAATTCACGACTTAATATCATGAATATTTATGAAGCTCAGTTTCATATGTTTGTACTGTCTGCGACTGGCGAGCAAGAGTGAATGCAGCAAAACGGGAAAATTAAGGTTATTTCCTTTTAGTACTATCAAATAACATTATTCATCCAAATAAGGAATAGTTTAGTCAAATTTCCTTTTGGATCAAAGCTTAAAAATGATAATTTTTTTCTAAATAATTTGATGGATTTTCAAAAAAAATATTCCATAGCCTAAGGTCATTGTAAATTCAGTCAGATGTATAGTTAAGGACTGCAGTAGGCCTATATAGGAAAAGAAGGTATTTCAGATCAAAGTCTTCTTCTTCGTTTTCTCATGTGTGTCATGTGTTGCAGCCCCCCACTATAAAATGATGGACTACTCGTATGATGAAGACTTGGATGAGATGTGTCCGGTGTGTGGAGACAAGGTTTCTGGATACCATTACGGGCTCCTCACATGTGAAAGCTGCAAGGTTTGTTCTTATTTATTTATTTTTTTTAAATTTTAAACAATTTTTCTAACCTTTCCTCAGATTGTCCTTCTGTGCTTCTTTTGGAACCTTTATTGAAGAAAATGTGCTACGTGCAGTGATATGTAACTGATAATAACATATTGATGATTGTGGTTGAAGGATATAATGGTGGTTAGTGTGAAGTGGTTCATATTGTCTCCTGTCTGGTCTATGTACCTGCTGTTTCCATAATCAGTAAGCTATGTGTTAAAATATGAGCATATTTCAATGTACCATTGTCATATGTAAACAGTTTCGATTTGTTTATGCTAGCGTATTAGCCATAGTAAACTCCTACATTTGTTTGCAGAAGTTCCAAGTAACCTACATATAGTTAACCAAATGTTTTTTTTGTAAAATCTCTAAATGTCTATTTGTGTGTAGTCCACATAGCCTACGCTGTAGATTTAATCCATTTTCTGACCTTAAGATGCAACACATTTACTCTGAGGATACCTTCAATAGCAACATTGCTTCATTTGAAGTGTTGTCTTCTTTAAAATGGTAGAGAGTGTGTAATTCTTTGAAAGCGTTTTTTTTTTTAAACTTCTTTTCTTTCTTAAACTCAGCATATGGAGGATGTCACTGGATTCCGTCTTGTTAGAGAGGCATGTTAGTAAAGTTGTAAAAATAATCCTGTCGTTTTAGCCGAGATAACCCGTTTTTAACTCATATCCTCAGACAGCGTTCTGACCGTGGATCATTTTAAAGGTAACCTATGTGTGTACGGGTGTCTTCAACGTATGATGACTAATATCCCACCAGCACAGTTCTAAACGGGGATCTGTTAATCAGGAACATATTGGAGTTGTACCGTGTAGTTATTTCAATGGAAGCTGTCTGGTTTTTTTTGGACGGGAGAAAGATTGGGGTCTTTTCTGTCCTTTCTCACCAGTCTAGCACACTGGTATCAGGCTAGCACACTGCCGTGGGTCTGAGACAGGAGGTATCAGTCTAGCACACTGCCGTGGGTCTGAGACAGGAGGTATCAGTCTAGCACACTGCCGTGAGTCTGAGACAGGAGGTATCAGTCTAGCACACTGCCGTGGGTCTGAGACAGGAGGTATCAGGCTAGCACACTGCCGTGGGTCTGAGACAGGAGGTATCAGTCTAGCACACTGCCGTGGGTCTGAGACAGGAGGTATCAGTCTAGCACACTGCCGTGGGTCTGAGACAGGAGGTATCAGTCTAGCACACTGCCGTGAGTCTGAGACAGGAGGTATCAGTCTAGCACACTGCCGTGGGTCTGAGACAGGAGGTATCAGTCTAGCACACTGCCGTGGGTCTGAGACAGGAGGTATCAGTCTAGCACACTGCCGTGGGTCTGAGACAGGAGGTATCAGTCTAGCACACTGCCGTGGGTCTGAGACAGGAGGTATCAGGCTAGCACACTGCCGTGGGTCTGAGACAGGAGGTATCAGGCTAGCACACTGCCGTGGGTCTGAGACAGGAGGTATCAGGACTCAATGTCTAAACACACAATGTAATACAGTGTTGGTCTGCTTTAAACCTGTACACACACACACACACACACACACACACACACACACACACACATACACACACAGGCAAGCAAGCAGGATGCGCACACACATAAACACACATACACACAGATACACACAGATACACACAGATACATACAGATAGACAAACACAGACTTGTATTCTAAGTCCACATGAAACCACACTGTACCTGCATGTTAAAACCAACATAAAGGTCGACAGAACCATAAATGGTCATGGTTTCCTCACTGGCGATTTGGAGGCTCCAAATCTTTGTTTGTCACACACTTTGTAAACAACAGGTGTAGACTAACAGTGACATGTTTACAAAGGCTCACTCTAGGGATCTCTGTGTTTAAAAAAAAACAAAAAACATTAACTTCGTCATTCAGTTTAACCCAGACACACAAACACATACACGCACAAACATACACGATCACTGACTTGAAAGAGTGCAATACATTTAAATGGAAAGACCATTTATTGAGTAGAATGTTTATCCAGTGGGTCAGTAGAATGTATATCCAGTGGGTCAGTAGAATCTATATCCAGTGGGTCAGTAGACTGTATATCCAGTAGGTCAGTAGACTGTGTTTCCAGTGGGTCAGTAGACTGTATATCCAGTGGGTCAGTAGACTGTATATCCAGTGGGTCAGTAGTCTGTATATCCGGTAGGTCAGTAGACTGTGTTTCCAGTGGGTCAGTAGACTGTATATCCAGTGGGTCAGTAGAATGTATATCCAGTGGGTCAGTAGAATGTATATCCAGTGGGTCAGTAGAATGTATATCCAGTAGGTCAGTAGAATGTATATCCGGTAGGTCAGTAGACTGTGTTTCCAGTGGGTCAGTAGACTGTATATCCAGTGGGTCAGTAGAATGTATATCCAGTGGGTCAGTAGAATGTATATCCAGTGGGTCAGTAGACTGTATATCCAGTGGGTCAGTAGACTGTATATCCAGTGGGTCAGTAGACTGTGTTTCCAGTGGGTCAGTAGAATGTATATCCAGTGGGTCAGTAGTCTGTATATCCAGTGGGTCAGTAGAATGTATATCCAGTGGGTCAGTTGAATGTATATCCAGTGGGTCAGTAGTCTGTATATCCAGTGGGTCAGTAGACTGTATATCCAGTGGGTCAGTAGAATGTTTATCCAGTGGGTCAGTAGAATGTATATCCAGTGGGTCAGTAGAATGTGTATCCAGTGGGTCAGTAGAATGTATATCCAGTGGGTCAGTAGAATGTTTATCCAGTGGGTCAGTAGAATGTATATCCAGTGGGTCAGTAGAATGTGTATCCAGTGGGTCAGTAGAATGTATATCCAGTGGGCCAGTAGAATGTATATCCAGTGGGTCAGTAGAATGTATATCCAGTGGGTCAGTAGAATGTGTATCCAGTGGGTCAGTAGAATGTTTATCCAGTGGGCCAGTAGAATGTATATCCAGTGGGCCAGTAGAATGTATATCCAGTGGGCCAGTAGAATGTATATCCAGTGGGCCAGTAGAATGTATATCCAGTGGGTCAGTAGAATGTATATCCAGTGGGTCAGTAGTCTGTATATCCAGTGGGTCAGTAGAATGTATATCCAGTGGGTCAGTAGACTGTATATCCAGTGGGTCAGTAGACTGTATATCCAGTGGGTGAGTAGAAATTATATCCAGTAGGTCAGTATAATGTTTATCCAGTGGGTCAGTAGTCTGTATATCCAGTAGGTCTGTAGACTGTGTTTCCAGTGGGTCAGTAGAATGTATATCCAGTGGGTCAGTAGTCTGTATATCCGGTAGGTCAGTAGACTGTGTTTCCAGTGGGTCAGTAGACTGTATATCCAGTGGGTCAGTAGAATGTATATCCAGTGGGTCAGTAGAATGTATATCCAGTGGGTCAGTAGAATCTATATCCAGTGGGTCAGTAGAATGTATATCCAGTGGGTCAGTAGAATGTATATCCAGTGGGTCAGTAGAATGTATATCCAGTGGGTCAGTAGACTGTATATCCAGTGGGTCAGTAGACTGTATATTGAGTGGGTCAGTAGAATGTATATCCAGTAGGTCAGTAGACTGTATATCCAGTGGGTCAGTAGTCTGTATATCCAGTGGGTGAGTAGAAATTATATCCAGTAGGTCAGTATAATGTTTATCCAGTGGGTCAGTAGTCTGTATATCCAGTAGGTCTGTAGACTGTGTTTCCAGTGGGTCAGTAGAATGTATATCCAGTGGGTCAGTAGTCTGTATATCCGGTAGGTCAGTAGACTGTGTTTCCAGTGGGTCAGTAGACTGTATATCCAGTGGGTCAGTAGAATGTATATCCAGTGGGTCAGTAGAATGTATATCCAGTGGGTCAGTAGTCTGTATATCCAGTGGGTGAGTAGACTGTATATCCAGTGGGTCAGTAGACTGTATATCCAGTGGGTGAGTAGACTGTATATCCAGTGGGTGAGTAGACTGTATATCCAGTGGGTCAGTAGACTGTATATCCAGTGGGTCAGTAGACTGTGTTTCCAGTGGGTCAGTAGACTGTATATCCAGTGGGTCAGTAGACTGTATATCCAGTGGGTCAGTAGACTGTATATCCAGTGGGTCAGTAGACTGTATATCCAGTGGGTCAGTAGACTGTATATCCAGTGTGTCTATTCTAGTGTGGTTATAGGCTGGATCAAGCAACGCAGGTTGCACATTGTTTTTGAGTTTGGTGAAATATTGATTGTTTTACTTTTAAATGGGCAGGTTTAAGGCATTTCTCCTGACTTGTGTGGATCGGGAATTTTTTATTTTTTATTTAACCTTTATTTAACCAGGTAGGCTAGTTGAGAACAAGTTCTCATTTACACCTGCGACCTGGCCAAGAATAAAGCAAAGCAGTTCGACACATACAACAACACAGAGTTACACATGGAATAAACAAACATACAGTCAATAATACAGTAGAAAAGTCTATATACAGTGTGAGCAAATGAGGTAAGGCAATAAATAGGACATGGTGGCGAAGTAATTACAATATACCAATTAAACACTGAATCAGAATCATAAAACACGGGACGAGATGTTAAAAACTGTCCATTGTGCCAATAGATGGTATGCACTCGCATGAGATTTGCCGTGATGTTGATAGAGTGGCATTGGAGGTTTATTTCTTAGACTGGGTTAAGATGTCAATTTTGGGACACATCCTCAGTAGTGTGCCTTCAAATCAGTGGGTGTTTCGGTCTTTAATCACTAAACACCCTCATCAAAGGTGGCCAGCTAAAGGGTGATCAAGCCTTAGCTTGTGTCCCATGCCCAATTAAGATGTCCCACGGGACTATGCAAGGCAGGGGCGTCCTCTTCCCTGAGCCAGTCCTACAGCTGACCGCATACCTCATATGCCCTCCTCAAGTTGGAGGGATCTGAATTGGGTTCTCAGGTGGGGGTGGGGGGTCATGAAGTTATAGCCCAGCAAGGGTCCTTCCGTTTGATCCAGATCCACTGGCTGCCTCTTTCAGCTGCTTGAGAAACTGCTCTGACGGTCTGCCGGAGAGCCTGTCCAAGGATTCCAAGTTCTTTCAGCAACCTGATGGTGGAAGAAGCCACGAATCCTCTGCATCCCACTTCAACTGGCCAGACTTTTGCATTCCAGCCACGCTGAGTTGCGTCTGTTGCCAACTCTGTGTAACGCAGTTTCTTACGCTCGTAGACCTCTTCAACAGAGTTTTCCCACGGGACTGTGAGCTCTATGATGTACACAGCCTTTCGTGAAGGGGACCAGAGTGCCATGTCTGGCCTAAGGTTGGTAGAAGCAATCTCAGGTGGAAAAATGAGTTGCTGGCCGATATCGACAACAATCTTCCAGTCCCGGGCCATGGCTAGGTGTCCAGTTTCTGGCTTCGTAGGAGGATGCTTGGGCCTTTTCTGTCCCTCCCGGATTAATGTTGTTGTTTTGACGGGATTGCTTGTTTTTGGAGCTAATGAATTGGTTGCACTCCTCTTGGTCTCAAGTGCTGCAGTCAGGCTCTTGAGGACCTGATTGTGCCTCCAGGTGTAGCGGCCTTGTGAGAGGCTGGTCTTGCAACCAGAGTCGCTGGAGCTGGGCAGAGGGGGCATGTCGGGTCCTCGCCATACCATTGATTGAGTGATTGATGTGCAGAAGATGAATGTGCAAGTAGAGATACTGGTGTGCAAAGGAGCAAGATAAATAAATAAATACAATATGGGGATGAGGTAGTTGGATGGGCTATTTACAGATGGGCTATGTACAGGTGTAGTGGTCTGTCAGCTGCTGGTGCTTAAAGGTAGTGAGGGAGATATAAGTCTCCGGCTTCAGGGATTTTTGTAGTTCGTTCCAGTCATTGGCAGCAGAAGGAAAGGTGGCCAAAGGAGGAATTGGCTTTGGGGGTGACTAGTGAGATATACCTACTTGAGCACGTGCCATGGGTGGGTGCTGCTATGGTGACAAGTGGTCTGAGATAAGACGGGGCTTTACCTAGCAGAGACTTGTAGATTACCTGTAGCCAGTGGGTTTGGCGGCGAGTATGAAGCGAGGGCGAGCCAACGAGAGCGTACAGGTCGCAATGGTGGGTAGTATATGGGGCTTTGGTGACATAAAACAGATGGCACTGTGTTAGACTGCATCAAATACGCTAATACCTTTTCCACGTGAGATTTTTCCTGCTACTGTAACGGATGTGAAACGGCTAGCTTGTTAGCAGTGGTGCGCGCTAAATAGCGTTTCAATCGGCAACGTCACTTGCTCTGAGACCTTGAAGTAGTGGTTCCCCTTGCTCTGCAAGGGCCGTGGCTTTTTGTGGAGCGATGGGTAACGATGCTTCGTGGGTGACTGTTAATGTGTGCAGAGGGTCCCTGGTTCGTGCCCGGGTATGGGCGAGGGGACGGTCTAAAGTTATACTGTTACACTACTTCTGAACATTTATTCAACGGCACAGTTACAACCAAGTGAACTATAAATGATTGGATTTGTTATTCTCTTATTCTCATATTGTTTTATAACTAAGATAGAAGAAGTTGTTCAGGTACATTCTGAAGTCTTCATAGCACCACCGTAAGTGTAAATATCCATGTAGTGCTTGTGGTATTGTCTGGCTGGAATTGCAACAGGATACTTCATGAAAATATTGTTCACATTTTGATGTTATTAATAGTATTTTATATTGTTGTTTAAACTAATAATTAGAACAGATGTTTATTCTGTACTTTTCATCAAACATTAATTCAAATATAAGTAACATGACAATTGTTGTATTCATGCATCTGTCTGAACATTTACCCAAAGCACATATTCATAAATAGTAAAAATCATTGTTTATTTGTGAGTAAATATTTTTGGCATTAACAATTCAAAGCAATTAGTGGAAGTTATTTTGATAATCTCATAGCAAGAATTATAATGTTTTATAACAAAGTAGTGTATCCGATATTTGTTTTTGTTAGGGTTTTAAGTTTTACATATTGAAATCAGAATTTTCATTATTCATTTAGTTCATTCAGCACCATTTACATATGAGGAACTGTAAAGCCTAATTTTCTGGTCATTTGTCGATGATGAACAGGAGATGGTGTCAAGAAATGTTCTGTGTGTGTGTGTGTGTGTGTGTGTGTGTGTGTGTGTGTGTGTGTGTGTATGTGTGTCTGTGTCTGTGTGTCTGTGTCTGTGTGTGTGTGTGTGTGTGTGTGTGTGTGTGTGTGTGTGTGTGTGTGTGTGTGTATGTGTGTGTGTGTGTGTGTGTGTGTGTGTGTGTGTGTGTATGTGTGTGAGAGCTTGCACGCTCAAGCATGTGTTTGTGAATCGGGCAGTTACAAACGCCGGGGTCATACGTGTTGACAATGTTAATTCTTCTCCGCAGGGTTTCTTCAAGCGCACGGTTCAGAATAACAAACGGTACACATGCATAGAGAACCAGACATGTGCCATCGACAAGACACAAAGAAAACGCTGCCCTTATTGCCGCTTTCAGAAGTGCCTCACTGTTGGCATGAAGCTGGAAGGTAAGGACACCTCTTATTAATGAGGTTATAAGACAACAAGAAGGTCCTAGTATAGGACAACTGTGTAATGGTCGGGGTTTGACTTAATGTTGGTGCATGACAGTCCTGGGTTCAAATGGTATTCTTTTTCTCTTTCAAAAAGGGTTTTTTGGACTTTTGGGACTACTCTATTGGTTCCATTGTGCACTGCGAGTTCAGTCACACCCAGCTAAAGCTGTTGAAAGTAAATTAAATATATTTTAGCCCAGAGACTGGTGCATACAGTACATAGGGGTCAGTAGATTCTCCCATAACAAATCAGATCAAACGAGTCGGGAATATGTGACCGACCGCCTCGATTCAATCTTATGTAGCAACACTTGAAAAAAATTCAGAGTTACAAAATTGTACGTCATACACAGCATTTGAGGAACAATGCGAAAGTAATTATAATTTAAAGTTGTAGCCCCACTTTTGGAATGTTTTGGTACACCTACTGGAGAGCTCTTCTTTGTCTACACCCATTCAGCATCGTTCACACCCTCTTAAGCTTTAGCCCCACCCATTCAGCATCGTTCACACCCTCTTAAGCTTTAGCCCCGCCCAATTCAGCATCGTTCACACCCTCTTAAGCTTTAGCCCCGCCCATTCAGCATCGTTCACACCCTCTTAAGCTTTAGCCCCGCCCGTCTCTTTAAGGATTCACATTTGAGGCCATGTGCTAAACAGAGTGAGTAAAGATTTTTAAAACTGAAAGTGGTAAAACTAGTAGCCTACTATAAGTCTATATCCTAATGTGACTTTGGTGCAGGTCATGTTGTTCTTCACATTACCGTCTCCGATAAACACTATCAAATAATAATAATAATAATAATAATAATCAACCTTTATTTTGTCAGATGTCAATGGTACAGTGAAAGGGTTACTGTATTTGCATAGTAGCAAAACTCAATATAAAAAAAAGAACAAAACTTATCAATGCCAGTAGAGAAATAACAAAATAACATAGAGTATGTACAAGAACAATATCAATAACAATAGCAGTGATACTGGTGGTAGATGAGGTAGTTCTATGAATTATATGCATACAATCAAGGGAAAGTGGATGAGCAACAGGATATTTTTTATTTAGTAGCTGCAACGTATGGTATGTGTGTGTGTATGTGTGTATATGTGTGTGTGTGTGTGTGTGTATATATGTGTGTGTGTGTGTGCGTGTGCGTGTGCGTGTGTCTGTCTGTCTGTCTGTCTGTCTGCCTGTCTGTCTGTCTGTCTGTCTGTCTGTCTGTCTGTGTTTGTGGGTTAGGAGAAAGTCATACGAATGTGCATAGAGGCACTGCAGATAGTCTGAATGACTGGGAACTCGCCCCACCATGATGAACTGGTCCATCCACGCAAGGGAATGTATAGTCAGAGAGCATGTTTCTGTCCTGCCCTTGACTTTGGTGCAGGGCATGTCATGTCCATTCCCTCTTTGTGACAAAACTCCCTGATCTTCTCAAAAAGATAAGTTTGTCTAGCTGTGTCCAGTCCAGGTGGTGCTTGTAAAGGCAGACCATCTATGGGAGGAAGGACGTCAGCGTTGCGCAGCAGCAGCTGAAACCTGGTCCCGACTGAGTCTGAATGCTCTTTGGTGACAACAACACCAGGCTCAAGAGCATCGAAGCTGTAAAACAGGAACATAGACCCCCAAAAAAAGAAAAAAAAAATAGAAAAAGAAATGAAGACATTACAACCGTGCATAACATTAATTCACCTCCCAAGTTTAGATAAGAAGAATAGCCTCATACAATGTAATGAAAATGATATTCGCCTGAAGTGTGGGTACTGCTGGAACTGTGGCAGAGGCCTGAATTGTGGGTACTGCTGGAACTGTGGCAGAGGCCTGAATTGTGGGTACTGCTGGATCTGTGGCAGAGGCCTGAATTGTGGGTACTGCTGGAACTGTGGCAGAGGCCTGAAGTATGGGTACTGCTGGATCTGTGACAGAGGCCTGAAGTACGGAGTCAAGTTGTTGTTTGCCTGTCATAGCGTTCCACCAGCATCGTATCATCCTCCAGTCTCCTTCTATGACTGGTGGAGGAGAGTCAGGTGTGTTCTACTGCTGCTGAAAATACACATTCCAGATACAAATATTTTTGCATTATTATACAATAGATGGCCGTAATCACCGTCAAACACACCTGGCTAACTTGATGGGTCATGTAATCATCTGGCGAAGTGGAGTCTTTTGTTTAGACATGTAGCTAGCTAGCTAGACAATTAAATGTAATCCCAACCCATAGTACAAGCAATACAAACAGATTCTCATAGCCATCTAAAGCTAACTAACTAGGTTCAATGTAAGTTAGATACTATAGCTAATATTAGGCTATAACTAGCATTAGAAATGGCTTTCTGAGATAATATTACTACACAGATCATACTAGTAACGTTAGCAAGCTTGCTAACTCTTTTGTTTAGACATGTAGCTAGCTAGCTAGATAAAGAATTAACCATAATCCCAATCTATAGAGTACTAGCAATACACCCGATTGTCATAGCTAGCTAAAGCTAACCAAATAGGTTTAATGTTAGCTAGTTAGCTAGCTACTATTAAGCTATAGCTAGCAATGCAAATGGTTTTCTTAGATAATATTGCTACACAGAAAATGGAAGAATGCTTCATGGTAGACTGCAACCCATTTCATATAATAATAACATCCTGTGTCATTTCCATTTAGTTTGTACATCTTGTTTGGCCCGTTGTGTCAATGCACTGTGGTTCACACTGACCATGTACAATGCCATAAGAATCATCAGATATTTCTCCCTCTCTATCACGGATGCCATGGAGGCCCTTAGTTTGAAGATGTAATCCGGAGACAGGTGTTTTATACAACAGCCTTCTGTGTTCTCTTTTCAACTCCCTCTGAATTTGCAATCAAACGCCAGAATTGTATACATCTCCTTATCATACTCTGCTTCCACCGGGCATTCCACTGCTTTTAAAACTACGTCAACTTCTTCCATGACCACAACACTGTTGATTGACGATTCTTCCCAATCCGAAGACTCCGAAGACTCTACAATGTCTGGTTCAATTAAAATGTTTTGACCGAAATCAAGGATTTTGTCATCATATGATAAATGTTCAGAGTCCGCATGGCAAGATCGTTCTCCAGAAAGTAGTCCATCACAACTTTTTTTCCGCTGACCTTTGACCTTAGCGCCTGATGTAATTGAGAGCAGTAGCAACACATTTGCAGTTTTCCATGGCTAACGTTATATCTTTAAAAAAAAACATGTAGTAGAAAGGATTATCTACACATAATGAGCAGCTAATTTTAAAGACAGAAGATGCTACATGGCAGACCAATCCTAAACTCATCTCTCGGCATGTCCAACCAATCATGGCTAAGCGGGAAGGTTCCTGACTTTTTCCGTGTCTAAACCAATTAGGCTAAAAATTTAACAACTGTATTTGTATTTACAGATGGTATACAAGTTTGTTATTAAGGCACATGAAAGTTCACATGTTCCAAAAGGTATTTCTGACTAAAAAAACGAATTTTGATTAAAAAAAATGAAACGTACAAATGCCTTTCGTGTGAAGTAGTGACGTGCGACATGTGCCTAGTTTCCTGAAACGAGTCACACATAGCTTGGGCACCAACATAAAGGTAAAGATGTGGAAATTGTCCGGGTCATTATCTTTTGTGTTTTGTAAGAGTTACTTGTAACGCAACGGCCCTATTCAAACAAAACTGTTATCTTGGAGTTTTGGGGCAAAGGAAAAACAAACACGTTTGAATTGGTATCAATTCTGGTTTTTAAATGTTTCTAAAGGCTTCTACTGTTGTTGTATAGACTAAATTGTGTTAGAAGTTTCTCTAAACCACAGACAGAGGATCAGGTTCTCCTACTCCCTTTACCAGTTTAGAATTAGGAGGATGGACAGGTTAGGATTAGGGGGATGGACAGGTTAGGATTAGGGGGATGGACAGGTTAGGATTAGGGTGATGGACAGGTTAGGATTAGGGGGATGGACAGGTTAGGATTAGGGGGATGGACAGGTTAGGATTAGGGGGAGGGACAGGTTAGGATTAGGGGGAGGGACAGGTTAGGATTAGGGGGATGGACAGGTTAGGGTTAAGGGGATGGACAGGTTAGGATTAGGGGGAGGGACAGGTTAGGGTTAAGGGGATGGACAGGTTAGGGTTAAGGGGATGGACAGGTTAGGATTAGGGGGATGGACAGGTTAGGGTTAAGGGGATGGACAGGTTAGGATTAGGGGGAGGGACAGGTTAGGGTTAAGGGGATGGACAGGTTAGGATTAGGGGGAGGGACAGGTTAGGGTTAAGGGGATGGACAGGTTAGGATTAGGGGGATGGACAAAATAGGATTAGGAGGAGGGACAGGTTAAAGATTAGGGGGAGGGACAGGTTAGGATTAGGGGGATGGACAGGTTAGGATTAGGGGGAGGGACAGGTTAAAGATTAGGGGGATGGACAAATGCTGTATCTGACCCTGTATCAGTGATTAGGGCCAAATCACACCTAAGATAGCACTTCTTTTTTTGTGTGTGTGTGTGTCTTTTTCCTCTTAACCCACAGGAGTGTGGTTTTAATTACTATTAACCTTTCTGATCTCCCCATCCCGGATCCGGGATCGTGAATACAGACTCAAGCTCATTACCATAACGCAACGTTAACTATTCATGAAAATCGCAAATGAAATTAAATAAATATGCTAGCTCTCAAGCTTAGCCTTTTGTTAACAACACTGTCATCTCAGATTTTCAAAATATGCTTCTCAACCATTGCAAAACAAGCATTTGTGTAACAGTACTGATGGCTAACGTAGCATTTAGCATTAGCATTCAGCTGGCAACATTTACACAAAAAAACAGAAAAGCATTCAAATAAAATCATTTACCTTTGAAGAACTTCAGATGTTTTCAATGAGGAGACTCTCAGATAGCAAATGTTCAGTTTTTCCTGAAAGATTATTTGTTTAGGACAAATCGCTCCGTTTTCTGCGTCACGTTTAGCTATGAAAAAACCCCTGTATCCAGGATTGTGTAAATCTATCAGCAAGCTCATTAGCATAACACAACGTTAACTATTCATGAAAATCGCAAATGAAATGAAATAAATATGCCATCTCTCAAGCTTAGCCTTTTGTAAACAACACTGTCATCTCAGATTTTCAAAATATGCTTCTCAACCATAGGAAAACAATCATTTGTGTAAAAGTAGCTAGCTAGCGTTAGCATTTAGCGTTAGCATTTAGCGTTAGCATTTAGCGTTAGCATTAGCGTTAGCATCCAGCACGCAACATTTCAACAAAAACATAAAAGCCTTCAAATAAAATAATTTACCTTTGAAGAACTTCTGATGTTTTCAATGAGGATACTCTCAGTTAGATAGCAGATGCTCAGTTTTTCCAAAAAGATTCTTTGTGTATTAGAAATAGCTCCGTTTTATACATCACATTTGGCTACCAAAAAAACCCCGAAAATTCAGTCCTCAAAACGCGAACTTTTTTCCAAATTAACTCCATAATATCGACTGAAAACATGGCAAACGTTGTTTAGAATCAATCATCAAGGTGTTTTTCACATATCTCTTCATTGATACATCGTTCTTGGACACATGGTTTCTCCCCTGAATCAAATGGTAAAGTAAAAGCAGCTGGCAATTGCGCACCGAATTCCACGCAGGACACCAGGCGGACACTTGGAAAATGTAGTCTCTTATGGTCAATCTTCCAATGATATGCCTACAAATACGTCACAATGCTGCTAAGACCTTGGGCGAACGACAGAAAGTGTAGGCTCATTCCTTGCGCAATCACAGCCATATAAGGAGACAATGGAAAACAGAGCTTCAGAAATTCTGCTAATTCCTGGTTGATGCATCATCTTGGTTTCGCCTGTAGAATGAGTTCTGGGGCACTTACAGACAAAATCTTTGCAGATTCTGAAACTTCAGAGTGTTTTCTTTCCAAAACTGTCAAGAATATGAGCATCTTTTCGTGACAAAATATCGTGCTTAAAACGGGAACGTTTTTTATCCAAAAATGAAATAGCGCCCCTAGAGATCTAACAGGTTAATTGTGAATGGCCAGAGGGCAGAATCTCTTCGCCTGTCATTTTACAGCTTTACTACGGCGTGATGTGTTTTCATATGCCAGCAGCTGGGCGGAGGGGCCCTGCAGCACTCTGTCTACTCCAGCCCAGGGGCAGAGCCAGGCAGGCAGGCAGGCAGGCAGGGAGGGAGACAGACAGACAGACAGACAGACAGACAGACAGACAGACAGACAGACAGACAGACAGACAGACAGACAGGAAGGCAGGCAGGCAGACAGACAGACAGACAGACAGACAGACAGACAGACAGACAGACAGACAGACAGGGAGACAGACAGACAGACAGCCAGGCAGACAGCCAGCCAGGCAGACAGCCAGACAGGGAGACAGGCAGACAGCCAGGGAGGCAGGCAGGCAGACAGGCAGACAGCCAGGGAGGCAGGGTGAAGTGTTGCCACATCCTGTAAAGATCACCGAGGTAGAATCCTGCTCTCCCAGACACAGCTTTCCAGTAAAACACATACATATATTATAGATGTATTCACACGGTTCAATTCAGTCCTTCATTTTGGGATTTAAAAAAGTATTAAAATGCAGTTGTCTATTTTTAATTGTTTAATATTGACTCACTTTGAAAACAACCCATGTGGCATCGATATGAGTCAGAAACTATTGTTCTAGTGTCAGAATTCAGTCTAAATAGGATCATTTTGGTCATAAAGTCTCGTCTAAAAACGGAGTTTGAAACATCTGTGCATCACAACGGTTAAATGAAGGTTGGGTTTTCATTTGACAATGTCCACTTGCCCACTAGCATGGGATGGAACAGCTCCAGTGATTGCCCTCTAACCAATAGTATAGACAGTGAGACAGACCTGCCCAGCATCTCTGACTTTGTTTCCACAAGACAACACATCACACATTTTTTTTAACATAAGAAATACTACATCAAACACCTTAGTTAGATAGTCAAATTACACAACTGAAACATCCTCGGCAAATACCTCAAAATTAATTACAGATTTTTTTAGTTAACTTAAATTCATTTTGGGGATTTTGAGGAAGTGAAATAGGCTTCACCAAGTCGACATCCAGTACAATGTTTGACAGCCAGTGATATCGGCCTTATGAGGTCAGCTTCATGAGGTCAGCTTTATGAGGTCATCATTGTGAGTTCGCCATTATGAGGTCAGCTTTACGAGTTCAGCATTGTGAAGTCAGCTTTAAGAGGTCAGCTTCATGAGGTCAGCATTATGATGTCAGCTTTATGAGGTCAGCTTTATGAGGTAAGCTTCATGAGGTCAGCTTCATGAGTTCAGCTTCATGAGGTCAGCTTCATGAGATCAGCATTGTGAGGTCAGCTTTATGAGGTCATCATTGTGAGTTCGCCATTATGAGGTCAGCTTCATGAGGTCAGCTTTATGAGGTCATCATTGTGAGTTCGCCATTATGAGGTCAGCTTTACGAGTTCAGCATTGTGAAGTCAGCTTTAAGAGGTCAGCTTCATGAGGTCAGCATTATGATGTCAGCTTTATGAGGTCAGCTTTATGAGGTAAGCTTTATGAGGTCATCCTTATGAGGTCAGCTTTATGAGGTCATCATTATGACGGACAGTATCATGAGTTTGACATTCAGTTACACACACACACACACACACACACACAAACACACACACACACACACACACACACACACACACACACACACACACACACACACACACACACACACACACACACACACACAGAGAGATTGGGGCGGCAGGTAGCCTAGTGTTTAGAGGGTTGGGCCAGTAACCAAAATATTGATAGATTGAATCCCTGAGCCGACAAGGTACAACTCTGTCTTTCTGCCCCTGAACAGGCAGTTAACCCACTGTTCCTAGGCCGTCATTGTAAATAAGAATTTGTTCTTTAACTGACTTGCCTAGTTAAATAAAGGGGGGAAAAAATCTATCATGGAGGGAAAGGAGTTTCAAGTATTTTGCCGCCCTAGTATTTTATTTTGCTCTGTATCGATGCCCTGACAGATGGTTTACCTTTGGCCTAAATGCCCTGTCGTGTCTATGGCATCATTAAAAGTGAAGACTGATATTTTATCAAATCAATTCTCTGTAATTATTATTACGTGACTAAACTAATCATGTAAATGTAATTAACTAGGAAGTCGGGGCACCGCGGAAAATCTTCAGATTACAAAGTTATAATTTTCCGAATATAACTCTTCTGATATTTTAATACCTCACGTCAGTCTCTTTCCAAACGTTGTAAATTGTTGGTTATCTGGACGAACCCAGCTTTTACTATGAATCATCCATACACCATTTGGCTTAATCATTTATTTACTAAGTAACTAAATAATCACAGAAATGCGTAAACAAATAAACAGTAGATATATGTTACTAACAAGGATAGGGAACATTCCCTAGTGGGCTAAGCCGATATGACGGCTTGGTGGACAAAGGGTGTGGACTGGGAAGGGGGTGTGGACAAAGGGAAGGGGGTGTGGACTGGGAAGGGGGTGTGGACAAAGGGAAGTGGGTGTGGACTGGGAAGGGGGTGTGGATAAAGGGCAGTAGGTGTGGACTGAGAAAGAGTGGGAAAGACAAAAGGGGTCACTACACACAATTGATAATTATATTAATTGAAATGCTAATCCTTTGCACATGAACGCTCACTCATTTGGGAATAATTGCAATCAATATATTTTTACACCCATGTGTCGTTGTGATCTTCTCTGTTGGAATCGTCAGTCTGTCTGCTGGAGAGACAGTTCATTTGAGTCTCTCTCTCTCTCTCTCTCTCTCTCTCTTTTTCTGTTTCTTTCGTGGCTAGAAGGGATACTTCACAGTACAATTCAAAAATGTTCTCATAGGTTAGATGTTTCGGTGGTTGTCGGTATTCTCCTCCTAGTTTTACATCATTTTTAGCTGCAGACTAGTAATTAGTATCTAAGATTTGCTCTTCTTATTTGCTCGGGGGAGGCAGTTAGCCTAGTGGTTAGAGTGTTGAACTAGTAACTGCAAGGTTGCAACAGTAGAACCTGGTAAACTGTCTGTTCCAGTTACCAACAGTAGAACCTGGTAAACTGTCCCAGTTCTATACTCCAGTCCCAGTCCCAGTCCTATACCCCAGTCCCAGTCCTATACCCCAGTCCCAGTCCCAGTCCTATACCCCAGTCCCAGTCCTATACCCCAGCCCCAGTCCCAGTCCTATACCCCAGTCCCAGTCCTATACCACAGCCCCAGTCCCAGTCCTATACCCCAGCCCCAGTCCTATACCCCAGTCCCAGTCCTATACCCCAGTCCCAGTCCCAGTCCTATACCCCAGTCCTATACCCCAGTCCCAGTCCTATACCCCAGCCCCAGTCCTATACCCCAGTCCTATACCCCAGTCCCAGTCCTATACTCCTGTCCCAGTCCTATACTCCAGTCTCAGTCCCAGTCCCTGTCCTATACCCCAGCCCCAGTCCTATACCCCAGTCCCAGTCCTATAGCCCAGTCCAAGTCCTATACTCCAGTGCCAGTCCCAGTCCTATACCCCAGTCCCAGTCCTATACCCCAGTCCTATACCCCAGTCCCAGTCCTATACTCCAGTCCCAGTCCCAGTCCTATAACCCAGCCCCAGTCTTATACCCCATTCCTATACCCCAGTCCCAGTCCTATACTCCAGTCCCAGTCCCAGTCCTATAACCCAGCCCTAGTCTTATACTCCAGCCCCAGTCCCAGTCCTATATCCCAGTCCTATACCCCAGCCCCAGTCCTATACTCCAGTCCCAGTCCCAGTCCTATAACCCAGCCCCAGTCTTATACCCCATTCCTATACCCCAGTCCCAGTCCTATACCCCAGCCCCAGTCCTATACCCCAGTCCCAGTCCTATACCCCATTCCTATACCCCAGTCCCAGTCCTATACTCCAGTCCCAGTCCCAGTCCTATAACCCAGCCCTAGTCTTATACTCCAGCCCCAGTCCCAGTCCTATATCCCAGTCCTATACCCCAGTCCCAGTCCTATACCCCAGTCCCAGTCCTATACTCCAGTCCCAGTCCTATACTCCAGTCCCAGTCCTATACCACAGTCCCAGTCCTATACCCCAGCCCCAGTCCCAGTCCTATACCCCAGCCCCAGTCCTATACCCCAGTCCTATACACCAGTCCCTGTCCTATACCCCAGTCCTATACCCCAGTCCTATACCCCAGTCCCAGTCCTATACTCCAGTCCCAGTCCCAGTGCTATACTCCAGTCCCAGTCCCAGTCCTATACTCCTGTCCCAGTCCTATACTCCAGTCCCAGTCCCAGTCCCAGTCCTATACCCCAGTCCCAGTCCTATACTCCAGTCCCAGTCCCAGTCCTATACTCCAGCCCCAGTCCCAGTCCTATACACCAGTCCCAGTCCTATACCCCAGCCCCAGTCCTATACCCCAGTCCCAGTCCCAGTCCTATACCCCAGTCCCAGTCCTATACCCCAGTCCTATACCCCAGTCCCAGTCCTATACCCCAGTCCCAGTCCTATACCCCAGTCCTATACCCTAGTCCCAGTCCTATACCCCAGTCCCAGTCCCAGTCCTATACCCCAGTCCCAGTCATATACTCCAGTCCCAGTCCTAGTCCTATACCCCAGTCCCAGTCCCAGTCCTATACCCCAGTTCCAGTCATATACTCCAGTCCCAGTCCCAGTCCTATACCCCAGTCCCAGTCCTATACCCCAGTCCCAGTCCTATACTCCAGTCCCAGTCCTATACCGCAGTCCCAGTCCTATACCCCAGTGTGTCAGTGTGTCTGCGTGTCAGTGTGTAGCTGTGTGTAGATGTGTCTGTGTGTAGCTGTGTCTGTGTGTAGCTGTGTCAGTGTGTAGGTGTGTATGTGTGTAGGTGTGTCACTGTGTATGTGTGTCTGTGTGTAGCTGTGTGTAGATGTGTCTGTGTGTAGCTGTGTCTGTGTGTAGCTGTGTCTGTGTGTAGGTGTGTGATGTGTGTAGGTGTGTGATGTGTGTAGGTGTCTGTGTGTCTGTGTGTCTGTGTGTCAGTGTGAGGTGTCTGTGTGTCCGTTTGTCTCTGTGTCTTTGTGTTGGTGTGTTGGTATGTAGGTGTGTAGGTGTCTGTGTGTCTGTGCTTCTGTGTGTCTGTGCGTCAGTGTGTAGGTGTATGTGTGTCTGTGTGTTGGTGTATCGGTATGTAGGTGTGTAGGTGTCTGTGTGTCTGTGTGTCAGTGTGTCTGTGTGTAGGGGTGTAGGTGTCTGTGTGTCAGTGTTTCTGTGCGTCAGTGTGTAGGGGTGTCGGTGTGTCTGTGTTTCTGTGTGGCTGTGTGGCTGTGTGTCTGTGTGTCTGTGTGTGTGTTTGTGTGTGTGCGTTCATGCATGTGTGTGTGTGTGTGTGTATGTGTGTGTTTGTGTGTATGTGTGTGTGTGTGTGTGTGTGTGTGTGTGTGTGTGTGTGTGTCTGTGTGTCAGTGTGTATGTTTGTGTGTGGTGGCTTACAGGGACGTGTGTGTGTGTTTCTGTGTGTGTAAGTTTGTGTACTCGTCTTCTGTTTGTCATTGTGTCTGTTGTTTAGGTTTCTGTGTGTCAGTGTGTAGCTGTGTCTGTGTGTCAGTGTGTAGGTGTGTCTGTGTGTAGCCGTGTCTGTGTGTAGGTGTGTCTGTTTGTAGGTATGTCTGTGTGTCAGTGTGTAGGTGTGTCTGTGTGTCTGTGTGTCAGTGTGTAGGTGTGTCTGTGTGTAGGTGTGTCTGTGTGTAGCTGTGTCTGTGTGTAGGTGTGTCTGTGTGTATGTCTGTCTGTGTGTAGCTATATCTGTGTTTCTGTGTGTAGCTGTGTCTGTGTGTAGCTGTGTCTATGTGTAGGTGTGTCTGTGTGTAGCTGTGTCTGTGTGTAGGTGTGTCAGTGTGTCAGTGTGTCTGTGTAGGTGTCTGTCTGTCTGTGTGTCTGTGAGTAGGTGTCTGTGTGTCTGTGTGTCAGCGTATAGGTCTCAGTGTGTCAGTGTGTCAGTGTGTAGGTGTGCATGTGTGTAGCTCTGTCTGTGTGTCAGTGTGTAGGTGTGTCTGTGTGTAGCTGTGTCTGTGTGTAGGTGTGTCTGTGTGTAGGTGTGTCTGTGTGTAGGTGTGTCTGTGTGTATGTATGTGTGTGTGTAGGTGTCTGTGTGTCAGTGTTTCTGTGTGTCTGTGTGTCAGTGTGTCGGTGTGTAGGTGTGTCTGTGTGTCTGTGTGTCTGTTTCTGTGCGTCTGTGTGTCTGTGCATCAGTGTGTAGGGGTGTAGGTGTTTGTGTGTCAGTGTGTAGGGGTGTCTGTGTGTCTGTGTGTCTGTGTGTAGGTGTCTGTGTGTCTGTGTGTCTGTGTGTCAGTGTGTAGGTATCTGTGTGTAGGTGTGTCTGTGTGTAGCAGTGTCTGTGTGTAGCTGTGTCTGTGTGTAGGTGTGTCTGTGTGTCTGTGTGTAGGTGTGTCAGTGTGTCTGTGTCTAAGTGTCTGTTTGTATGTGTGTGTCTGTGTGTAGGTGTCAGTGTGTAGGTGTGTCTGTGTGTCTGTGTCTAAGTGTCTGTGTCTAAGCGCCTGTGTGTCTGTGTGTCTGTGTGTAGGTGTCTGTCTGTCTGTGTGTAGATGTGTCTGTGAATAGGTGTGTGAGTGTGCAGGTGTGTCTGTGTGTAGCTGTGTCTGTGTGTCAGTGTGTAGGTGTAGCTGTGTGTAGCTGTGTCAGTGTGTAGCTGTGTCAGTGTGTAGGTGTGTATGTGTGTAGCTGTGTCTGTGTGTAGCTGTGTCTGTGTGTAGGTGTGTCTGTGTGTAGGTGTGTCTGTGTGTAGGTGTCTGTGTGTCTGTGTGTCAGTGTGTAGGTTCCAGTGTGTAGGTGTCAGTGTGTTTGTGTGTCAGTGTGTCTGTGTGTCAGTGTGTAGGTGTGTAGGTGTCTGTGTGTCAGTGTGTAGGGGTGTAGGTATCTGTGTATCTGTCTTTCTGTGCGTCTGTGTGTCAGTGTGACGGTGTGTAAGTGTCTGTTTGTCTGTGTGTCTGTGTGTCAGTGTGTCTAGGTGAAGGTGTGTAGGTGTCTGTGTGTCTGTGTGTCTGTGTGTCTGTGTGTAGGTGCCTGTGTGTCTGTGTCTGTGTGTAGGTGCCTGTGTGTGTGTGTGTGTGTGTGTGTGTGTGTGTGTGTGTGTGTGTGTGTGTGTGTGTGCGTGTGCGTGCGTGCATGTATGTGTGTGTATGTATTTGTGTGCGTTCATGCGTGTATGTGTATGTGTGTATGTTTGTGTGTGGTGGCTGACAGGGACGCGTGTGTGTGTGTGTGTGTGTGTGTGTGTGTGTGTGTGTGTGTGTGTGTGTGTGTGTGTGTGTGTGTGTGTGTGTGTGAGACAGAGACAGAGACAGAGACAGAGACAGAGACAGAGACAGAGACAGAGACAGAGACAGAGAGAGAGAGAGAGAGAGAGAGAGAGAGAGAGAGAGAGAGAGAGAGAGAGGAGAAGGAAGAGAGTTCCAAATTGAGCAGCTGCTGAAAAATGAGCTCCTGTATATATTGAGATTTAAATGGTTTTTTAGAGTGAAGTACATCGAAAAAATCAAAAGAAAACTGCAAGACTCAATAGAAGACAATACAAGCAACAAACCAAAAAGACAGGATTTTGAAAAAGTAACTATTTTTCATAAAATTATACAGTTATCTTAGCTAGCTGAATTGTTAGCTGAATTGTTTACATGTTGCTAAGCAGTTGCTAGGGACTCTCCTGGAAGAAGCTAGCTAGCTTACAAAGAATAACAAAAAAATATCTAGTTAACAGAAGAAAGGAAGACAAAATAAGGACAAAATAAGGACAGAAGAAAAAGGAAAAGAAAAAAGGACAACAAAGTGAAACAGTCCTCTGAAGAAACAAGAGAGCATTATACAAGAAACAGCACTTCTATTGCAACATTGTAGCCAACATCACCAGCGTTGCTATGGAAATTGTTTACCCACCAGACATCCAAACAGAGAAAGCTAAGAAAAGTTTCAAAGGTTTGTTGATGGGACAGAACCATGAATGCCTGTTTGCAGATCTTACCAGTTACAAAACAAGAGCAAATTTAATTTTTAATACCAATCGAGGGAACATATGGAAAAAGGTTATTTGCAACCATTTCCCTTTCTCAAAAAAGAGGGGCATCAGCCAAGGATGTCAGATCAGCATTTTTGAAGAAGCTGACCAGAGCAACACATATCAAACAGTAAACTTATATAATAATGGAACTGTATTGATACAAGGCAATGATTCAAGCCTCCAGGCTTTTGAGAATAGGTTTGCTACCCTAAAAGAAGACGCTGACATCATCTCAGAAAATGAGGAAAAAGTCAAGGAGGGAGATGGAGAAAAGCAGACCCCAATGGTCTCTGTGACCCAGCAGGAAGCCCTCAACGTCCCTTTACCTACCTCACCTGCAGCAGACAGAGTCAAGGACATGACAATTTCAATAAGAACACCTGCTATGCAACGTTTCCACAACACCCTCTCTCTAGTCGAAGCAGAGGTCATAGAACTCAGAGAGAAGAAGCTTCAAGAGGAGGACACTGTCCAGAAACTCAAAGAAGAGATGAAACAGTTCAGGGAGGAGAGCAGAGCATCCATAGCTAAATTAGAAAGCAGAATGGACAAGCTGAGTCAGACAAATGATGACCTCAGAGTACATCTGAGCACAACTAGAAAGGAGCTCGAACAAAAAGAGAGGTACATTGACACCCTCAACCGGCAGAGAGTCATTGTGTCCTCTGCATCTAGAGAACATGTCCACCAGCTTGGTACAACACAAGCAGAACCTGAGACCAGCATGGCCTCCACTACACAGCCGGATGACACTGCACCAGCCTACCAGTCTGCTCCAGCCCAGGTCAACCTACCAGCCTCTCAGTCTGCTCCAGCCCAGGTCAACCTACCAGCCTCCCAGTCTGCTCCAGCCCAGGTCAGAATACCAGCCTCCCAGTCTGCTCCAGCCCAGGTTAACCTACCAGCCTCCCAGTCTGCTCCAGCCCAGGTCAACCTACCAGCCTCCCAGTCTGCTCCAGCCCAGGTCAGAATACCAGCCTCCCAGTCTGCTCCAGCCCAGGTTAACCTACCAGCCTCCCAGTCTGCTCCAGCCCAGGTCAACCTACCAGCCTCCCAGTCTGCTCCAGCCCAGGTCAGAATACCAGCCTCCCAGTCTGCTCCAGCCCAGGTTAACCTACCAGCCTCCCAGTCTGCTCCAGCCCAGGTCAGAATACCAGCCTCCCAGTCTGCTCCACCCAGACAATCACCCACAACTGCAATTCTAATTGATTCAAATGGGAAGTTCTTAGTCCAGGAAAGATTATTCCCTAGACACCAGGTGTATAAGTTCTGGTGTCCTACAACTGAGAGTGCAATGCAGCTACTCAGTCAGACCAGGATTGACACCCCTGACAACATCATCATCCACACTGGCACAAACGACCTTCATGCCAAAGGTGAAAATGTATCTGGGGCAGTGAGAAGAGTGGCAGAACGGGCACAGGCTATGTTCCCAACAACCAATATAGTTGTGTCCACCCTCCTACCAAGAAAAGACTTCCCAGAAAAGTTGATCGACAAAATAAATCAACAGATCACTGTGGACTGTGCCTCACTGCTCAACGTCAGAACGGCTCACCACCCCACTCTGACATGTCAACACTTATATGATAATATACATCTTGATCAGGACAGTATCAGAACCTTTGCCAAGGACCTAAAAGATGCAACACTTGGCAGGGACCCACACACCCATCACCCCAGCAACAAAGATCCCCCGCCCCACCTTCTGAAACAACAGTACCTCCACCATCCCGAGGAGAAAAGAGCCAGACATGGCTTATTACAGCACAGCTCTACTAGACCAGGCCCAACACAGCACAGCTCTACTAGACCCGGCCCATCACAACACAGCTCTACTAGACCCGGCCCTTCACAACACAGCTCTACTAGACCCGGCCCATCCCAACACAGCTCTACTAGACCTGGCCCATCACAACACAGCTCTACTAGACCCGGCCCATCACAACACAGCTCTACTAGACCCGGCCCATCACAACACAGCTCTACTAGACCCGGCCAATCACAACACAGCTCTACTAGACCCGGCCCATCACAACACAGCTCTACTAGACCCGGCCCATCACAACACAGCTCTACTAGACCTGTCCCATCACAACACAGCTCTACTAGACCCAGCCCATCACAACACAGCTCTGACCACTACTCCAGGGTCGGTCAGAACACTGCCCTTCAGGGAAGTAGACCACATGATGCAGTCCACACCATGTATCAATTAGATCGTCAGCCTACATATGCTGAGGTAACCTCTGGCAGAAGACCCCTAGAACAATCAGAGATAGGAGAGGTGCGCCAACTACTGCAACTAATATGCAGACTACTGAGCTAGACAGTCCCTTTAATTCACACACGGGCACACACGCGCACACACACACACACACACAAACACACAGGGTTGCAGATTGCACATAAAATAAGTACAGTGCAATCTTATTCCATTCTTATTAATTTGTTTACAAATATTCCTAAATGTATTGACACCGGTATTATAATAATTATTATATGTAATGGTGTGTGTCTGTGTGTGTGTGTGCGCGTGTGTGTGTATGTATGTATGTGTGTATATGTGTATGTGCATGTATGTGTGTATATATATATATATATATATATATGTGTATGTGTATATATATGTATATATATATGTATGTATGTATGTGTGTGTGTATGTGTGTGTGTGTGTGTGTGTGTGTGTGTGTGTGTGTGTGTGTGTGTGTGTGTGTATGTGTGTATATGTATGTGTATGTATATATGTGTATGTATGTGTATGTGTATGTATATATGTATGTATATGTGTATATATGTATGTATGTATATGTATGTATATATATATATATATATATATATATAGTATTTTATTTTTTTTGTTATTTTCGATGTACTTTAGTCAAACCAGTGAATATCACTTATTATAAATGAGATCATTAACTATCAGCTCCTGAAATATCCAGGGCCTATACTCTTCACATTTTGGTTATAAAACAACTAATCCAGAATTGATTAAAAACATCAAGGGACAGGACATCATAATCCTACTGGAAACATGGTGTCGTGGAGACATAGATACTCAGTGTCCCTCAGGCTATAGAGAAAGTTTACTACCATCAATCAAACATAAAAATGTTAAACGGGGCCGAGACTCAGGTGGAATCATCATTTGGCATAAGCAGGACTTAGCACTGAATGAAATGAAAAAAGGTACCACTCACATTTGGCTAAAACTTAACAAAGGTACAATCTATTGTGACAATGATGTATACATATGTGCAGCTTATGCTCCTCCTTCAGATTCATCATATTATGATGATCAGTTTTTTGACAATCTCCAGACAGAAATCATTACATTTCAGGCGCAGGGTAAAGTGCTTCTTTGTGGAGATTTCAATGCAAGAACAGGTTCTGAGCCTGACTACACTGATGCGGGAGGTAACCACCACATATTTGGACACCCCTCCTTGTACAGTAGCCCTATTATAAATAATAGAAACAGTCCTGACCAAATACTGAACAAAAATGGAAAAGAGTTAGTACATCTCTGTCGAGCCTTAGGCCTGTACATGCTTAATGGTAGAATCAGAGGGGACTCTTTAGGTCAGTTTACTTACTGCTCAGCTCTTGGGACAAGTGTAGTCGATTATGCCATCACTGACATTGACCCCTCCTCCATTAGTGCATTCACTGTCAGACCACAGACACCATTGTCAGATCACAGTCAGATCAACGTGTTTCTGAAGAAATTAACCGGCAATATTCATTCAAAAAAACAGCCCAATAAACTTTACAACATAAACCAATCGTTCAGATGGGCTCCAAACAGTGCAGAGGCATTCATTGAAACATTGAACTCAAATGAAATGATGAACTCTATACAGTTTTTCAATAACTCACAGTACCAAAACAATAAAGATGGTGTCAATTCAGCTACCCAAAACATCAACTGCATATTCCAAAAAGCAGCATTGAAAGCAAATTTGAGAAAACCAAAGCAATGCAACATCAGAAGCAAAAATCAAAATGTTTCTGACAAATGGTTTGATAATGAATGTAAAACAATTAGAAAACACCTAAGACAAATGTCAAACAAAAAACATAAGCAGCAAAACAACCCAGAGCTACGATATGAATACTTTGAAACTCTGAAACAGTATAAACAAACACTGAAATGCAAGAAATTGAATTATACCAACAAGACACTTGATGAAATTGAAAACGCAATTGACCAAAATCAGTTCTGGGACATGTGGAACAATTTAAGCACATCAAAGCCACAAGAATTAGCCATACAAGATGTAGGAATTTGGAAAACTTACTTTGATAATCTATACAAAAACATCCCACAAAAAGACTTACAACAGAACCAATTAGAAATTATAGAAAAATTGAACATCCTTGAATCAGTCATTAAAAACAACCAAAATCCATTAGATTACCCAATAACCCAACAAGAACTAAATGAAAAGCTAAAATCTATTAAATCAAAAAAGGCTTGTGGTGTAGACAACATCAGAAATGAAATGCTGAAAAACAGCACACCTGAGTTGCAAAATGCTGTGCTTAAATTGTTCAACATGGTTTTAACTTCTGGCTGCTTCCCTGATGTCTGGAACCAGGGGCTCATCTCCCCTATCCACAAAAGTGGAGACAAATCAGACCCCAATAATTACAGGGGAATTTGCGTCAACAGTAACTTGGGAAAGATTTTCTGTAGCATTTTGAATTCAAGAATTCAAACCTTTCTTCAAGAAAAAAATGTAATAAGTAAATGTCAAATTGGCTTTCTCCCTAACCATCGCACTACTGACCATATATACACCTTACACACACTAATTAATAAACACGTCCACCAAAAAAAAGAGGGCAAAATCTTTGCTTGCTTTATTGACTTTAAAAAAGCATTTGATTCGATTTGGCACGAAGGGCTATTCTACAAAATTCTACAAAGTGGGCTTGGTGGTAAGGTGTATGACTTAATAAAATGTATGTACACAGAAAATAAGTGTGCAATAAAAATCAAAAACCAAAGAACAGAATTTTTTTCACAATGTCGAGGTGTGAGACAAGGCTGCAATTTGAGTCCAAATCTTTTCAACATTTATATCAATGAATTAGCAGACATGTTGGACCAATCTCCAGCCCCAGGACTCACACTATTTGACACAGAGGTGAAATACCTGCTATATGCTGATGACTTGGTACTTCTATCACCAACCAAAGAAGGTCTTCAACAAAACATTAATATTCTGGAGCAATATTGCCATAATTGGGCCCTGGCAGTAAATCTCCAAAAAACTAAAATCATGATTTTCCAAAAAAAACCCAGATGTCAGAAACAAAAATGTAAATTCACCCTGAACAACACCTTAATTGAACACACAAAACATTACACCTACCTTGGTCTGACCATATCTGCATCGGGAAACTTTAATATGGCAGTGAAGGCACTCAAAGAAAAAGCCCGCAGAGCAATGTATGCAATAAAAATGAAATTATTCAAAATCAACATCCCAATTAGAATTTGGACTAAAATATTTGACAGTGTAATCCTACCAATAGCACTTTATGGAAGTGAGGTTTGGGGGCCACTCAATAAACTGGATTTTAAAATGTGGGACAAACATCCAATTGAAACCCTACATGCAGAATTCTGTCGGAAAATTCTACAAGTCCAGAGAAATACACCAACTAATGCATGTAGGGCAGAATTGGGCCGTTTTCCAGTAATAATGAAAATACAGAAAAGATCATTAAAATTTTGGCTACATCTAAATTCAAGTCCAAATTCGAGTCTGCAATTTAAAGCACTTCAAGCCCAAGAGCTGAGCCCAGAAACGAGCCCTCTCAGTCAGCTGGTGTTGGACCTCACCAATCAAGCTGACACCAGCACTGCTTCAAAAGAAAGAATTCCAATAAACAAAATCATGAACCAATCAAAGGAATCATACTTACAATACTGGAAAAACGAAACAAAATCCCAAAGCCGACTAAATTGCTATCTGACCCTAAACAGAGAATATGAATTGGCTGATTATCTCTACTCTGTCAGAGATACGAAGCAGAGACAGATCCTTACCAAGTACAGGCTGAGTGACCACCGATTGGCAATAGAAACCGGCAGACATAAAAAGACATGGCTACCCAAAGAGGAGCGTGTATGTGGTCACTGCATGACAGGGGAGGTAGAGACAGAGATGCACTTTCTCCTTTACTGTGATAAATATTCCTCACAAAGAGATTCATTATTCACAGAAATGACTACATATATTCCACATTTTTACAAATTGAACCCAGAGGAAAAACTAAGAATACTCATGGGCGAAGGAGCAATGGCTCCTCTTGCAGCCAAATATGTATTTTCCTGCCATAGCCTGAGGGACACTGAATAATAACATCTGCATAGTAAACAGTAACTTACTTATTATTACTATTATTGTTATTACTATAATTATTAATGTTTACTGTAGACTGTTACCATTTTATTGTATTTATTTTTTTATTATTATTTACTACCATTTTATATTATTATTTGCTATCATTTACAATTTTGTTACAATGTATATTGTATACATTGTTGCTTTGGCAATATTGACACAATGTTTTTCATGCCAATAAAGCAGCTTGAATTTGAATTTGAATTTGAGAGGGAGAGAGAGAGGACTACTTGCCTTGTTGTCTGCTACGTATATTAGTATTACATAGCTTCATAAAAGTCCTTTCGGATCAAAGAGTAACAAGCGTTTTATGACCTGTCAAGTGACAAAACGTGCCATGCTTGTAAAAGCTACCATGTTATTACATGGCTGTATGCTCTGAGGCATCCGAGTTCTCAGAGTGCAAAGGTCAACACAAAGTTTAATTGCCATTGATGTAATCAGTTTTTTTTTTTTTTTTCAGATGCGAGTTGAAAGGTGAACTGTGTTATCTCTATGATGAATCAATGCAAATAGTTTGTTTCGGGTTCCGTGTCGAGAACACATAGGACCAGTGGTGGAAAAAGTACCCGAATGTCATACTTGATTAAAAGTAAAGATACCTTAGTTAACTTGGTTAACGAAGTTAAAAGAAAATGACCCAAGTAAAAGTCACCCAGTAAAATACTACTTGAGTAAAAAACTAAAAGTATTTGGTTTGTAATATATTTATGTATCACGAGTAAATATAATTGCTAAAATATACATAAGTATCAAAAGTAAAAGTGTAAATAATGTTAAATTCCGTAGTGCATGAATTTGAACATTTTCCCGTCCTGCTAAGCATTGAAAATGTAACAAGTACTTTTGGGTGTCGGGGAAAATGTACGGAGTAAAAAGTACATCATTTCTTTAGGAATGTAGTGAAGTAAAAGTAAAAGTAGTTGGAAAACATAGAAATTGTAAAGTAAAGTAGAAATACCCCAAAAATGGCTTAAGTAGTACTTTAAAGTACTTTTTACTTAATTACTTTACACCACTGCATGGGAGTCATGAATGAGGTCATAGGTCTCAAACTCCTGGCCCATGAGCTGCCTATTGGCACTCAGAGAACTCGGTTTGGAAACTGCTGGCTTAACTAGAATGCCATAGCGTTTATGAATTGCTCATTTATTCCGCCCCCCCCCCCCCCGCAAATCATCCCCAGAGAATGCGTTCCTAGTCAGTTTACTAGACGATACTGTGGTCTTACTCAGCTTATTAGATGTGATGATGTCACTAACATTCTCCGGGTCTTTCCTTTCCTGTCTGTCTGTCTGTCTGTCTGTCTGTCTGTCTGTCTGTCTGTCTGTCTGTCTGTCTGTCTGTCTGTCTGTCTGTCTGTCTGTCTCCCTGTCTGTCTGTCTGTCTCCCTGTCTGTCTGTCTGTCTGTCTGTCTCCCTGTCTGTCTGTCTCCCTGTCTGTCTGTCTGTCTGTCTGTCTGCCTGTCTGTCTGTCTGTCTGTCTGTCTGTCTGTCTGTCTGTCAGCTGTGAGGGCGGACCGCATGCGCGGCGGCCGCAACAAGTTCGGCCCCATGTACAAGCGCGACCGGGCCCTCAAGCAGCAGAAGAAAGCGCTGATCCGCGCCAACGGCCTGAAGATCGAGTCCATGACCCAGGTGATGCAGGCGGTGCCCACCGACCTCACCATCTCCTCGGCCATCCAGCACATCCACCAGGCCGCCTCCAAGGGCCTGCCGCTCAGCCACCACGGCCTCCCGCACCACGCCGCCCTGCCCCACACAGACTACGATCGCAGCCCCTTCGTGACGTCTCCCATCAGCATGGCCATGCCCCCCCACACTGGTTCCCTCCAGGGCTACCAGGCAGCCTACGGCCACTTCCAGAGCACCCGCACCATCAAGTCCGAGTACCCGGACCCGTACAGCAGCTCGCCCGAGTCCATCATGGGTTACAACCCGTACATGGACGTGTACCAGACGGGCTCGCCGCCCAGCTTCCCACACCTCATCGTGGAGCTGCTGAAGTGCGAACCTGACGAGCCCCAGGTGCAGACCAAGATCCTGGCCTACCTGCAGCAGGAGCAGGCCAGCCGGGGGAAACACGACAAACTCAACACGTTCGGCCTTATGTGCAAGATGGCCGACCAGACGCTTTTCTCCATCGTGGAGTGGGCCCGGAGCAGCATCTTCTTCCGCGAGCTCAAGGTACGTGAGGCACTGAACACAGACGCCATGTTGGATTTGGCACACACACTGTATAAGTATGTATTGTTTTTTCACATACAGGAATATCATTCAGAGGCCTCAGGTTACATAGTAGACATAGAAAAACACTAATCAAACACATTTAGGTTCATTTGATTCAATCAGATCCTCTTTAGCTGATGTTTTGACAGTGTCGTTAGAGCTGTCAAATCCACAAGCGGCTCCCGACATTATACCTAAAGCGGACATTGACATTGGCTGCACGGAGTCACATTAAGAGAAATCCCCATGCAGCCTTGTGTACAAGTTTTGAACACTCGATTAGGCTGACAGAAATCCTCCATTTTGTTATTTAATGATTTTCAATTTGAGCGTCATTATTTCAATATAACCTATACTTTTTCACGCTCTGAACTTCTAACGCGAGCAGGGTGGGTGTGGCTTCACGACAATGATCACAAGAGCAACTGCTCACCCGATTTGACAGCTTCAACTAGAGGATCCACCTGTACCTGAATACCCGAGACCCGATCCGGGTCAAAAATAATGTCACGGGTATGGGTAGGACCTGATATGATAGTCACGGGTCTCGGGTATGTGTCATTTTAACTGACTTGTCCGGAAGGACCCGTACAGATCTGAAGACCGCAGCAGTAGAGAGAAAGAGAGAGAGATTTATACTGCTACTCTTTGCTTTTTTCCACCAAGTGACGCTTGTAGCTTGTTGTTATTGTTGGCCAATTATAAGTCATCAAAGCGGCACTAGGCTACAGTCATAGAGCCTCAGTGTGGGCAAAAGTTAGGAGATATCTAATCAATGGAAGATTTAATTAAAATGATGGAACTAAAAGTTAAAGAAGAAGGATAGGCTATGACGACCAAGAGCCAACAGGTAGACTGCTACTTTATATTCTGAATGGAGTTGTTGTTGTGTGTAACTGTAGGATGAGAAAGTGCATGCTGCTTCAATTAGCCTAGCTAGCTAATTTAACTAGCTTCTCCCGGTTTTATGCAGTCAAGACAGGTACTATGCAAACATGTTAGATGATAAATAATCTAGCTATGGCAGCTATTAGTGTATTACAGCAAGAGTCTGCTTGGTTGTTTGCGGTCTCACGTCTCTCTCTCTCTCCTCCATGTTCCTGTGTCAGACGCTCACGCTCACAGTAGCCTACACACACAGCAAGGCCCCTACTAGAGCGTCCCCTCTCTCTACCTCCTCTCACAGTAGCCTACACACACAGCACGGCCCCTGCTAGAGCATCCCCTCACTACAGTAGGGAGTCAATTAGCAGACTCTTATCTAGAGACACTACAGTAGGGAGTCATTTAGCAGACTCTCTTATCCAAAGCCACTACAGTAGGGAGTCATTTAGCAGACTCTCTTATCAGACTCTCTTATCCAAAGCCACTACAGTAGGGAGTCATTTAGCAGACTCTCTTATCCAGAGACACTACAGTAGGGAGTCATTTAGCAGACTCTCTTATCCAAAGCCACTACAATAGGGAGTCATTTAGCAGACTCTCTTATCCAAAGCCACTACTGTAGGGAGTCATTTAGCAGACTCTCTTATCCAAAGCCACTACAATAGGGAGTCATTTAGCAGACTCTCTTATCCAAAGCCACTACAGTAGGGAGTAATTTAGCAGACTCTCTTATCAGACTCTCATATCCAAAGCCACTACAGTAGGGAGTCATTTAGCAGACTCTCTTATCCAAAGCCACTACAGTAGGGAGTCATTTAGCAGACTCTCTTATCAGACTCTCTTATCCAAAGCCACTACAGTAGGGAGTCATTTAGCAGACTCTCTTATCCAAAGCCACTACAATAGGGAGTCATTTAGCAGACTCTCTTATCCAAAGCCACTACAGTAGGGAGTCATTTAGCAGACTCTCTTATCCAAAGCCACTACAGTAGGGAGTCATTTAGCAGACTCTCTTATCAGACTCTCTTATCCAAAGCCACTACAGTAGGGAGTCATTTAGCAGACTCTCTTATCCAAAGCCACTACAGTAGGGAGTCATTTAGCAGACTCTTATCAGACTCTCTTATCCAAAGCCACTACAGTAGGGAGTCATTTAGCAGACTCTCTTATCCAAAGCCACTACAGTAGTGAGTCATTTAGCAGACTCTCTTATCCAGAGACACTACAGTACGGAGTCAATTAGCAGACTCTTATCTAGAGACACTACAGTACGGAGTCAAATAGCAGACTCTCTTATCCAGAGACACTACAGTAGTGAGTCATTTAGCAGACACTCTTATCCAGAGACACTACAGTAGTGAGTCATTTAGCAGACTCTCTTATCCAGAGACACTACAGTAGGGAGTCATTTAGCAGACACTCTTATCTAGAGACACTACAGTAGGGAGTCAATTAGCAGACTCTTATCTAGAGACACTACAGTACGGAGTCAAATAGCAGACTCTCTTATCCAGAGACACTACAGTAGTGAGTCATTTAGCAGACTCTCTTATCCAGAGACACTACAGTAGTGAGTCATTTAGCAGACTCTCTTATCCAGAGACACTACAGTACGGAGTCAAATAGCAGACTCTCTTATCCAGAGACACTACAGTAGTGAGTCATTTAGCAGACACTCTTATCCAGAGACACTACAGTACGTAGTCAAATAGCAGGCTCTCTTATTCAGAGACCCTACAGTACGTAGTCAAATAGCAGGCTCCCTTATTCAGAGACACTACAGTAGTGAGTCATTTAGCAGACACTCTTATCCAGAGACTGTGCCACCAGAGACTCTGGTATCGAGGGTTTGGCCGGTAGGGATATCCTTGTCTCATCGCGCACGATCGACTGCTGTGGCGGGCCAGGCACAGTGTGCGCCGGCCAGGTCTCTAGGTGCACGGTGTTTCCTCCGACACACTGGTGCGGCTGGCTTCCGAGTTGGATGCTCGCTGTGTTAAGAAGCAGTGCGGCTTCTTAAACGAGTTTTAATGCTCTCGACCTTCGTCTCTTCCGAGCCTGTACGGGAGTTGTAGCGATGAGACAAGATAGTAACTACTAACAATTGGATACTACGAAAAAGGGGGTAAAAATAATAAAAATAATAATAAAAAAATAGAACTGTTTGGCCATAATGACCATCGTTATGTTTGGAGGAAAAAGGGGGAGGTTTGCAAGCCGAAGAACACCATCCCAACCGTGAAGTACGGGGGTGGCAGCATCATGTTGTAGGGGTTCTTTGCTGCAGGAGGGACTGGGGCACTTCACAAAATAGATGGCATCATGAGGAGAGAAAATTATGTGGATATATTGAAGCAACATCTCAAGACATCAGTCAGGAAGTTAAAGCTTGGTCGCAAATGGGTCTTCCAAATGGACAATGACCCCAAGCATCCTTCCAAAGTTGTGGCAAAATGGCTTAAGAACAACAAAGTCAAGGTATTGGAGTGGCCATTACAAAGCCCTGACCTCAAACCAAGAGAAAATGTGTGGGCAGAACTGAAAAAGCGTGTGCGAGCAAGGAGGCCTACAAACCTGACTCAGTTACACCAGCTCTGTCAGGAGGAATGGGCCAAAATTCACCCGACTTGTTGTGGAAGGCTTGTGGAAGGCTACCCGAAACATTTGACCCAAGTTAAGAAATTTAAAGGCAATGCTACCAAATACCAATTGAGTGTATGTAAACTTCTGACCCACTGGGAATGTGAGGAAAGTAATAAAAGCTGAAATAAATCATTCTCTCTACTATTATTCTGATATTTCACATTCTTAAAATAAAGTGGTGATCCTAACTGACTTAAGGCAGGGAATGTTCACTAGGATTAAATGTCAGTAATTGTGAAAAACTGAGTTTAAATGTATTTGGCTAAGGTGTATGTAAACTTCTGACGTCAACTGTATACACACACACACACACACACACACACACACAAGCCCGTGAACTCACTCCTCGTCAAACCCACCCAAATCTTTTATCTTCACCCGGCTTTAATCTTTCCCTTTTACGTGTCTGCTCGACACTAATGCCATGTGTACAGAGATGAGAGGGAGGGCTGCGGTGTAGAGCCGTCTAGCTCTCGTCCTGATCAAAATTCAGTAGCCAGCCCTATTTACGCACTGTGACACACTCGGGGTTAGGAAAACGGTGACCTTCGGCCTTCTGGCTCTTTTCATTCAAAACAGCGGGGTCCTTGATCATCTTTGAGATTTAGAAAATACATAATATAATATAGAAATATTATCATAGATCCACAATTCATCCCATCAGAGGTAGCACAAGTCAATGGACGCATGCTGAGGAAAATACACTATGTCTGTTTTGCTGTTAATGATAATGCACTAAAGGAATGAATGATATTCTAACCCATTTAGTAATAATGCATGCCTATTTGAAGTATTTACCTTCTCTACTGAACAAATAAACCTTGGAGCGAACAAAAACCACGCCGCACACATTCTCTGTTCCTCTCAGGGACAAACAAATGAGGAATAATCAGGTTTTTATAGAAAGACTATGTTTTCAGGATGCTACAGCAGACGGTTTTCCTGGCCGTTTGGAGCCAGAGTAAAGCTTGGTTGACATCACTCACTACTTTGTAGTGTTTCTTCAACCAATCACAAAAAAGTTGCCTGACTCTAACCCAGCAATGAGTCTTCCTGTAAAAACCTGATTATTCCTCATTTTTCTGTCCTTGAGAGGAACAGCGTGGTTTTGTCCACTCCAAGGTTTATTTGTTCAGTAGAGAAGTTTAATATATGGAGAGCAACATAAAAAGCTCTGATTCGCTTGTGGATCACCTGGGTGCTTTATCTCTCTCTCTCTCCCTCCTCTCTCTCTGTTTCTCCCCCTCTCTCTCGCTCTCTTTCCGTCTCTCTCTCTCTCTCTCCATCCTCTCTCTCTCTTTCTCCCTCCCCTCTCTCGCTCTCTTTCCGTCGCTCTCTCTTTCTCCCTCCCCCCTCTCGCTCTCTTTCTGTTTCTCGCTCTCTCTGTCTCTCTCAATTCAATTCACTCTCTCTCTCTCTCTCTCTCTCAATTCAATTAACTCTCTCAATTCAATTCAATTCAATGGGCTTTATTGGCATGGGAAACATGTGTTAACATTGTCAAAGCAAGTGAGGTAGATAATATGCAAAAGTGAAATAAACAATAAATATGCATAAATATGGGTTGTATTTACAATGGAGTTTGTTCTTCACTGGTTGCCTTTTTCTTGTGGCAACAGGTCACACATCTTGCTGCTGTGATGTCACACTGTGGAATTTCACCCATCTCTCTCTCTCTCTCTCTCTCTCTCTCTCTCTCTCAATTCAATTCACTCTCTGTCTCTCTCTCTGTCTCTCAATTCAATTCACACCCTCTCCCTCTCCCCATCTCCCTCTTTCTCTCCCTCTCCTTCTCCCCCCTCTCTCTCTCTCTCTCTCTCCCTCTATTTCTCTCTCTCAATCTCTACCTCTTTCTGGCTCTCTCAATTCCATTCACACTCTCTCTCTCTCTCTCTCGCTCTCTCTCTTTCCCTCCCTCCCTCCCTCCCTCAAAAATGTGCTTTATTGGCATGACAGTAACAACGATAACCAACGGTGTGTCAGACACTGTCCCTCATCTTATCGCAGGCAGCAATGTAGTGCGCTGCCAACCCACAGCTCTCTGCGTTCTCCCCCAACAGGACAGGTAGCCTACTCTCATCAGAGAGGTCTTTGAAATCTTGAATAAGGGTTTCAAATATGGGGAAATTACACTCTCTAATTGTTTTATATTTTTTACATTTTGTCAGGAAATGCAGCTCTGTCTCAGGTTCTGCTGTTGTGCAGTGGTTGCACAGCCTTTCCTCTACAGGGAGCCATGTTTTCCTGTGTCTATCCTTCTCAATGGAAAGGATGTGCTCACTGAGGCTGTACTTTGTCAAGGGTTTTCTAAGGTTTTGATCAGTAACCATGGTCAAATAGTTAGCCACGGCGTACTGTCAATTTAGTGCCAGATAGCACTGCATGTTGATTTGTGTTTGTGATTGTGTTTCCCAATAAGCAATGTAGTTTTGTTTTGACTGTGTTGTAATTTGTTTTATTCTGATTGATTGAATGTTCTGGTCCTGAGGCTTCAGTGTGTTAGTAGAACAGGTTAGTGAACTCAGCCCCAGGACCAGCTGGATGAGGGGACTGAGGCTTCAGTGTGTTAGTAGAACAGGTTTGTGAACTCAGCCCCAGGACCAGCTGGATGAGGGGACTGAGGCTTCAGTGTGTTAGTAGAACAGGTTTGTGAACTCAGCCCCAGGACCAGCTGGATGAGGGGACTGAGGCTTCAGTGTGTTAGTAGAACAGGTTTGGGAACTCAGCTCCAGGACCAGCTGGATGAGGGACTCTTTTCTTTGCACAGCTCTTGGCATTGCAGGGCTTGGTAATGATATGAGAGGGTGTCACTGTATTTTAGATGTTTTTATTATTATTAGTGGATATTGACCTAATTCTGCCCTGCATGCATCGTTTGTAGTTTTCCTCTGGACATGTAGGAGAATCTTACAGAACTCTGCATGCAGGGTTGCAATGGGGTGTTTGCCCAATTTGGTGAAGTCTTGTTTTGCAAGTGGACCCCACACCTCGCTGCCATAAAGTGCAATTGGTTCAATGACACATTCAATTAGTGTTAGCCAAATGTTAATAGGTATTTCAAGTTGAATTTATTTTTAATGGCATAGAATGCCCTGTGTGCTTTCTCTCTCAGTTCATTCACTGCCTCATTAAGATGTCCAGTTGAGCTTATTTTTAAACCTACGTAATTGTAGTGTGTGCAGTACTCTATATACAGTGCCTTGCGAAAGTATTCGGCCCCCTTGAACTTTGCGACCTTTTGCCACATTTCAGGCTTCAAACATAAAGATATAAAACTGTATTTTTTTGTGAAGAATCAACAACAAGTGGGACACAATCATGAAGTGGAACGACATTTATTGGATATTTCAAACTTTTTTAACAATTCAAAAACTGAAAAATTGGGCGTGCAAAATTATTCAGCCCCTTTACTTTCAGTGCAGCAAACTCTCTCCAGAAGTTCAGTGAGGATCTCTGAATGATCCAACGTTGACCTAAATGACTAATGATGATAAATACAATCCACCTGTGTGTAATCAAGTCTCCGTATAAATGCACCTGCACTGTGATAGTCTCAGAGGTCCGTTAAAAGCGCAGAGAGCATCATGAAGAACAAGGAACACACCAGGCAGGTCCGAGATACTGTTGTGAAGAAGTTTAAAGCCGGATTTGGATACAAAAAGATTTCCCAAGCTTTAAACATCCCAAGGAGCACTGTGCAAGCGATAATATTGAAATGGAAGGAGTATCAGACCACTGCAAATCTACCAGGACCTGGCCGTCCCTCTAAACTTTCAGCTCATACAAGGAGAAGACTGATCAGAGATGCAGCCAAGAGGCCCATGATCACTCTGGATGAACTGCAGAGATCTACAGTTGAGGTGGGAGACTCTGTCCATAGGACAACAATCAGTCGTATATTGCACAAATCTGGCCTTTATGGAAGAGTGGCAAGAAGAAAGCCATTTCTTAAAGATATCCATAAAAAGTGTTGTTTAAAGTTTGCCACAAGCCACCTGGGAGACACACCAAACATGTGGAAGAAGGTGCTCTGGTCAGATGAAACCAAAATTGAACTTTTTGGCAACAATGCAAAACGTTATGTTTGGCGTAAAAGCAACACAGCTGAACACACCATCCCCACTGTCAAACATGGTGGTGGCAGCATCATGGTTTGGGCCTGCTTTTCTTCAGCAGGGACAGGGAAGATGGTTAAAATTGATGGGAAGATGGATGGAGCCAAATACAGGACCATTCTGGAAGAAAACCTGATGGAGTCTGCAAAAGACCTGAGACTGGGACGGAGATTTGTCTTCCAACAAGACAATGAGCCAAAACATAAAGCAAAATCTACAATGGAATGGTTCAAAAATAAACATATCCAGGTGTTAGAATGGCCAAGTCAAAGTCCAGACCTGAATCCAATCGAGAATCTGTGGAAAGAACTGAAAACTGCTGTTCACAAATGCTCTCCATCCAACCTCACTGAGCTCGAGCTGTTTTGCAAGGAGGAATGGGAAAAAAATTCAGTCTCTCAATGTGCAAAACTGATAGACATACCCCAAGCGACTTACAGCTGTAATCGCAGCAAAAGGTGGCGCTACAAAGTATTAACTTAAGGGGGCTGAATAATTTTGCACGCCCAATTTTTCAGTTTTTCAGTTTTTGATTTGTTAAAAAAGTTTGAAATATCCAATAAATGTCGTTCCACTTCATGATTGTGTCCCACTTGTTGTTGATTCTTCACAAAAAAATACAGTTTTATATCTTTATGTTTGAAGCCTGAAATGTGGCAAAAGGTTGAAAAGTTCAAGGGGGCCGAATACTTTCGCAAGGCACTGTATGTTGTACCAATTGAGAACTTTGGTCTAATTCCCTGAGATCTGGATCTTCTCTGGAAAATCATTATTTTAGTATTTTTGGGGTTTACTGCCAGGGCCCAGGTCTGGCAGTACTGCTCTAGTGGGTCCAGGCTCTGCTGGAGGCCATGTGCTGTGGGTGACAGCAGGCATAGATCATCTGCGAAGAGTGGGCATTTAACCTCTGAATTGCGGAGACTGAGGATTATTCTAGAATAGTGGCCAATTCGTTGATGTAAATATTGAAGAGTGCAGGGCTCAGATTGCAACCCTGACAAAGGCCCCGCCCTTGGTTAAGGAATTCTGCTTTTTTCTTGCCCATTTTAATGCTACACATATTGCCAGTACATTGATTTAATTATGTCATATGTTTTACCCCCTACACTACTTTTAATAACTTTGTAGAACAGTCCTGTATGCCAAATAGAATCAAATGCTTTTTGGAAGTTTATAAAGCAAGTGTATAGCAAGCGTATATTTTGATATTATTTTGGTGGACATATTTATCTATCAGGGTGTGTATGGTGTAAATATGATCAATCTGTAACGGTAAATGAGTGAATAGGTGTGGAGTCAGGCGCAGAGAGCAAAGGATACGTGAAAAAACACGCTTTAATGTCCAGAAAATCACACAAACAAAAATCAGGCGAACAACACGTGAAGAAAATAAAGGACAGCGAAAAAACTTGAAAATGCAAAACACAAACCACTCTAACAAATACAGATGAACAAGCCCGCACAAACAGAAGCGGGCTGAACGAACTTATATAACCCCGCCTTAATAACCAAACAAGAAACAGGTGAAACCAATTAGACAAAAACAAACGAACACAGAACAAAGGATCGGTGGCAGCTAGTAGACCGGCGACGATGACCGCCGAGCGCCACCCGAACAAGAAGGGGAGTCAGCTTCGGTAATATTCGTGACACAATCGTACAATGTTTTGGTATAAATCCAATTTGTCTTTTACTCAAGACATTGTGCTTATTAAGGAAGTTTAGAACTCTTACATTTATAATACTACAGAAAACCTTCCCCAGGTTACTGTTCACACAAATGCCTCTGTCATTGTTAGGGTCAAATTTGTCTCCGTTCTTAAAGATTGGGGTTATGAGTCCTTGATTCCAGATGTCAGGAAAATAACCTACACTCAGGATCAAATTAAACAGTTTAATTATAGCCAATTAAAATTTTGCACTAGTGAGTTTGAACAATCTCATTTAGGATACCATCAGGTCCTCATGCTTTTTTACATTTGAGGGCCTGAAGTTTCTTATAGAGCTCCTGGTCAGTAATTTGGGAGTCCAATGGGTTGTGATTGTCCTTTATAACTTTTTCTAACCCATTCAATTCGTCATTCATTTGGCGTTGTTCTGCGTCTGAGTCAATTTGAACGGTGTCGTAGAGTGTTTAAAATGGGTCCATATGTCACCATTTTGTATCGCTAAATCTTCTTGGTTTTTTTTTGTTTTTTTTTTCAATTTTGCCAGAAGTTGTGTGTGTTTAAGGACTCCTCAATTCGTGTCAGCTGCTTGCTGTTGTACTGTGCTGTTTTGGTGCTGAGTGTTACGTTTATAGAGTTTTAAAGTCTCACAGCAATGAAGGCGTAATTCACCATAATTTAGGTCTCTCTGCTTTTGGTTGGATAGTGTTCTAAGTGTTTTCCTTATAACTTTACAATCTGCATCAAACCAGTTTTTATCTGTGGTCTTCTTTGTTTTGTTTTTTAATTTCAATTTCAGTTGTGCTTCTTTTGCCATTTGCCTGTATATATAGTTGATGTTTTTTACTGCTAGATTGATGCCTGCTTTACTGTGAGTGAATGTGCTGTCCAGAAAGGTATCTAAGAGTGTTTGAATATTTTGGTTACAAGTTGCTTTCTGGTATTCTTCTGTGCTGTTTTGGGCCCATCTGTCTGAATTTCTGATGTTGTACAGCTTACTGGGCTGTGAATGTCTGGTTGTTTCCATGTCTGTTCTTTTGAGAAACAAGGTAATTTGGCTGTGATCAGACATATTTGTTAGTTGTTTGACGGTGAATGAGCTGAAAGAGAAAGGGTCAATGTCTGTAATAATGTAGTCTACTGTGCTGTGGCCACGAGGTGAGCAATAGGTGAATCTCCCCAAAGAGTAACCTACCATTGACAAAGTACAGACCCAGGCTTCTAGCAACAGATCCATTCTGTTTTTGTTGATGTTGCTGTCACTGTTATTTCTATGGTTAAGACAGATAGAAACAGGCCTGTAATAATGTTGTCCCCTCGTGTGGTCGTTAGATCAGGTAGCGTTCCTGTGTGCGTATTTGTGTCCCCACAGATGAGCACACTCGCATTGCTTTGCTTTAGCTGTGTTTCTGTGATGGCACCATTACCTCTCTGTAACCTGACCTCAACATCTTTAAGATGTTTGTTGAACTCCAGTGCTGAACTCTTCAGTCCGAAGGTTGATGAGTTTAGGCCCTGAATGTTCCACATGCTGACTGATAGGTTGATGAGTTTAGGCCCTGAATGTTCCACATGCCAACTGATAGTGATTTCATGTTGCAAAAAGAAAGAACAGCAGTCAGAAATACAGTAACTACTAACTATTAAGTTGTTAAGCTGCGCTGGTCCAGCTGTTGGGCCCTGTGGAGTGGAGGAGGGCCAGTTCTGGGCCGTGGGGCTTCCTCTCTGGTCTGGTAGAGGTGGTGGTCAGGTGCGGGGTAGTAGGCTGGGCCCGGTCCGGTCTGGCTAGGCCGATGGAAGTGGTGATGCTCTGGTGGTGGGCGGGGCCTGTGGGGTGTGCTGGGTGTGGTGTGGTGTTGAATGGGCCTGGGGCTTCTTGGTGGTGCAGTGGTCTGGTAGGGGTCTCTGGGTGGTCCTCTGTCCAGTGCGGCATGGGGTGTTTGTCTACCTTTAGAGACTTTAGAGACCACATCATTTAGAGACTTGGCAAACATCCCTACTGTCTGCTTCCTTAGGTGGGATTGGTCGTGCAGATGCTCTGGGGTGATTGTTGGGTGGTGAGCAACATGCTGTTCGGGAGTAGGCCACAACCTCTGGTGATGTCAGCATTGACTTTCTGAAAGGTACAGGGATCTTTGAAAGTCTTTGCGTGGCAGGAGAGTGTGGCCTAATATTGTGGCCTGCTGTGCCAAAGTCAGGCTGAGACAGGATGTGGAGTGCATCCTGCATTTTTGGGCACATTATTTTGGACACCTTGTGGTGGGGGAAGAGTTTGGGGGGGGGGGGGGGGGGGTGTATTAGGGGTGGTGAGGAGCTGTAGCAAAGGAGTCTCTACAGTCTGCTCTCTGGGCTGCAGCCCCCTCTCGATGACAGACAACTCCTTTGCCAACTCCTCCTCTACCTGCATGTTTTCTGTTATATATACATATTCCTATTCATTGAACAAGTAAACTTTTAGTACAATAGGTGTGTCTCTCTCTGTCTCTCTCTCTCTCTCTCTCCCTCTCTCTCTCTCTCTCTCTCTCTCTCTCTCTCTCAAATTCAAATTCAAGCTGCTTTATTGGCATGAAAAACATTGTGTCAATATTGCCAAAGCAACAATGTATACAATATACATTGTAACAAAATTGTAAATGATAGCAAATAATAATATAAAATGGTAGTAAATAATAATAAAAAAATAAATACAATAAAATGGTAACAGTCTACAGTAAACATTAATAATTATAGTAATAACAATAATAGTAATAATAAGTAAGTTACTGTTTACTATGCAGATGTTATTATTCAGTGTCCCTCAGGCTATGGCAGGAAAATACATATTTGGCTGCAAGAGGAGCCATTGCTCCTTCGCCCATGAGTATTCTTAGTTTTTCCTCTGGGTTCAATTTGTAAAAATGTGGAATATATGTAGTCATTTCTGTGAATAATGAATCTCTTTGTGAGGAATATTTATCACAGTAAAGGAGAAAGTGCATCTCTGTCTCTACCTCCCCTGTCATGCAGTGACCACATACACGCTCCTCTTTGGGTAGCCATGTCTTTTTATGTCTGCCGGTTTCTATTGCCAATCGGTGGTCACTCAGCCTGTACTTGGTAAGGATCTGTCTCTGCTTCGTATCTCTGACAGAGTAGAGATAATCAGCCAATTCATATTCTCTGTTTAGGGTCAGATAGCAATTTAGTCGGCTTTGGGATTTTGTTTCGTTTTTCCAGTATTGTAAGTATGATTCCTTTGATTGGTTCATGATTTTGTTTATTGGAATTCTTTCTTTTGAAGCAGTGCTGGTGTCAGCTTGATTGGTGAGGTCCAACACCAGCTGACTGAGAGGGCTCGTTTCTGGGCTCAGCTCTTGGGCTTGAAGTGCTTTAAATTGCAGACTCGAATTTGGACTTGAATTTAGATGTAGCCAAAATTTTAATGATCTTTTCTGTATTTTCATTATTACTGGAAAACGGCCCAATTCTGCCCTACATGCATTAGTTGGTGTATTTCTCTGGACTTGTAGAATTTTCCGACAGAATTCTGCATGTAGGGTTTCAATTGGATGTTTGTCCCACATTTTAAAATCCAGTTTATTGAGTGGCCCCCAAACCTCACTTCCATAAAGTGCTATTGGTAGGATTACACTGTCAAATATTTTAGTCCAAATTCTAATTGGGATGTTGATTTTGAATAATTTCATTTTTATTGCATACATTGCTCTGCGGGCTTTTTCTTTGAGTGCCTTCACTGCCATATTAAAGTTTCCCGATGCAGATATGGTCAGACCAAGGTAGGTGTAATTTTTTGTGTGTTCAATTAAGGTGTTGTTCAGGGTGAATTTACATTTTTGTTTCTGACATCTGGGTTTTTTTTGGAAAATCATGATTTTAGTTTTTTGGAAATTTACTGCCAGGGCCCAATTATGGCAATATTGCTCCAGAATATTAATGTTTTGTTGAAGACCTTCTTTGGTTGGTGATAGAAGTACCAAGTCATCAGCATATAGCAGGTATTTCACCTCTGTGTCAAATAGTGTGAGTCCTGGGGCTGGAGATTGGTCCAACATGTCTGCTAATTCATTGATATAAAT